>NW_024081646.1:610924-663125 GCF_003009895.1 Hyaena hyaena
TGTTGCTTCATCATTGGTGTATAAAAATGCAACCGATTTCTGTACGTTGATTTTGTACCCTGCAACTTGGCTGAATTCTTGGATCAGTTCTAGTAGGCTTCTGGTGGAGTCTGTCGGGTTTTCTATGTAGAGTATCATATGACCCAAATGTTTTGTGGGGTAATAGGAATCACTTAAAAAAAAATATATATATATATATATATATATATATAATATATATTAAGCTGAACAACGTTTTTATCAATAAGACATTAGAACACTACTGTCATTATTAAAATATTTTGCAAAAAAACAACAGAAAGTCTGTTATTTTAAAGCTAGTTCAATAGCTTATTCAATGCATATAGCATGTCTAATTCATTTATTGTAATACATTCCCTTAGATTAAGATGCTCTTGATTAATACCTATCATTCTGGAATAGGGCAAAACATTTAGTTCTGATATGAATTTCACTATAAAATAATAATAATGATTCCACAAATCACAGAGTGCAATTCACATATAGTCCATATTTTTAATCTACAAAAGGAAGTAAAATATCACTTGATATGAGAATCCACTCAATAGGAATATGGCATAAGAAAATTATCATACATGGAGGTATGTTTACATGCATCATTATTTATCATATAAAGTAGATATCTGTATCATGAAAAGTGTAGTAACAGACAATGTATGTTGCATCCCTTACATTAAATATTAAGTATCACTGACAACAATAGCATTTGAATATATATTTAATATATTTAAGGATTGAGGAAAATTTCAATTAGAGGAAAAAAGAACATATAAACGTTGTTTTCTATGTGTTAAATTCATAAATCTATTAATGGAGGAAAATACATAAATTTATCAGGTACCTATATGCTGGGATTATTGACACCTCTTTATTCAGTGAATTTTAAAGAAACATTATTTCTAAAATAAGTAGAATATACTATAACAAAACAGTATGAAAGGAAATATAAATATATAGTTTCCTCCTGTTTTTTTCAATTTTGTGAAATTCTTAATTTGCATCTTAATTTCCCCTCTTCCATGTCATAGTGCTGCATCTAATGTCATTAAAATTTAAATACTCAACATGTTAAGTGATGCTATCTACCATGAGCCACAAAATGAAACTCTGCAAGACACTAGAGATAAAATAAGAATGGAGTATAATTCTTCCCAAGAAAGAAAACTTCTAGTTTATAAAAAAAGCATATGATCAAATAATGGTATATTTAATAAGTGGTTTAATAATATTTGCTAGCACCATGCATGTGTATGGATATAATATTTGATGGAATCATGCATAACAGATAAGCTATCAGTTTTGCTATTAGAGCATAGTGAGACATATTTATAAATAAGAGATGATATTTGAAATGGTTTTTGAAAAGGTCACAAGACATTGCTAGTAAAATGAGCAAGACAAGTGTGGGCAAGGAAAACTGTGGCATGTTCAGAGAAAAGCAGCAGAAAGAAATAGAAACAAAAAGTAAAATAAGTATGCAAAAAAGAAAAGATAAATTTACTTAAACATTTAAATATGTATATTCATACACTTTCATAATTATATATGGATATAACTAATGAGAGAAAAATCTGGAAGGATCTTCTGATGAGATGAGAAATACTTTTATAAGAATAAAATAATTAAAGCCACATATGTGTATATGAGAATATACATGGATAGAGATGTGGATGGATGAGTAGGTAAAGAACAGGAAGCATACATATGAGCGTAATAGCACTAACGATATGATAGAGAGAAAAGGAAGAAAGCAAGACATAGTTAACGAGTAACGCTCATTAAAAGATGTGTTTGTTGTAATAGATATTTTAAAATTGTTCCAAGTACTTAAAAATTATAATAGAATATTCATAAAAATTAATGACGATTAACAAACTAAAAGAATAAAATCTCTTCTGTGTTTATACAATGCTAGGAAAATAGAGGTAAAGAATAGCCTGGTGGGTTTGTTTCTTCATCTTTCTCTCTCTACATATATAACCACCCAATAAAACATGGGTTGAGGAATTTTTCTAATTTTTACATTCCCTAAATGGCTAAATTGTGTACTTTGTTTGGGTAAATAAGTCAGTGAAATACTCTAAGAAAAAAGTAACTTGGTTCTTACATAGGCAAATTGTGACCTTAACATTAATTTCCCATCCCCAGCAAGAGTCACAGTCAGGAAGTAAATTCAGGAAAGAGAGTACTTTTATTTCAACTTTGCTCCCAAGTTACTCACTGAACTGAGTATCTCTCTTCTCTTCAGTGTGCTGTCCATGTACTTTCGGGTTGGGGGGAGGAGATTGCAGCTTATTCTATGGCCCTGTCTTTGCATTCCTAGACACTACTCCCTTAGAAAGTTGTGAAGCTAGATTACTGTTTGCTGAGAAGTAGGACCAAACCACAGAAAGCTAAACACGCAGGACAAGGAATTCTAAACAGCACACTAACAGAAACATTCAATATTTTACTGCAGACAGCAAAACCTTTCAAAATCAGTTTCCTTCTGGACAAGCTCAGGGCCTAAAAAGATTGAAACTCATCCAAAATGCTGAGACCCCTGAGGGTCCTGGGTGGCTCAGTCAGTTAACCCTTTGACTCTTTATTTTGGCTCAGGACATGACCTCATAGTTTGTGAGTTTGAGCCCGGCGTTGGGCTCTGTGCTGTAAGTGTGGAGCCTGCCTGGGATTCCCTCTCTCTGCCTCTCCCCTGCTTGCTCTGTCTCTCTCAAAATAAAGTTAATATTTGCATAATGAAATAGAGTTATATTGCATATATATGCATATTGTATGTATATATACACAGAGAAAGAGAGAGAGAAATATTAAATAATGCTAATGCTGAGGCTGCAAATTCTCTACAAACCAAAGTAGATTTATTGGATCATAAAAGCAGATTTGATAAGAAGTATGACTATATATATATATAGTCTTTATACCAGCTTGTAAGAATATTCACACATTCCAGTGCATGGTTATGATGAAACTGACAATACACTGCTCCCCTAAAGCAAGATAAGTATGTTATGCAATATGCAGTGTTATCAACATATTGTGAAAAAACTGATATATTCTGAATTGCAATTCAAAGATCACCCAAGGGTTTCTAACTCCAAGGCATGTACACAACAATTTCTCTCCTAAATACCTCCTAACTGACTAATTAACCTCCTAGTTGACTAATATTTTTAGCATGTGTTGACAACATGTGCTGACTAGCTGATTTTACACACTGCGCTGAGAAATATACATAACCAAATCTGGGACACTTGGGTGGCTCAGACGGTTAAGCATCCGACTTCGGCTCAGGTCATGATCTCACAGTTCGTGGGTTCAAGCCCTGCATCGGGCTCTGTGCTGACAGCTGGCTCAGAGCCTGGAGCCTGTTTCGGATTCTGTGCCTCCCTCTCACTCTGACCCTCCCCTGCTCATGCTGAATCTCTTTCTCTCTCTCTCAAAAAAATAAAAACATTTAAACAATTAAAAAAAAACATAACCAAATCTGGTTTACTCATTTGTGATTAGTGCTTTTGAATATCAGTAGGCTATCATATAGTGGTTTTTGACATTTTAAGTCATATAAAACAACACAAGAGAGAAGGTCAGAAGCACATAATGAAGGAGTGTCGTTACTCCAAAATCTATTGAGAAATCTTAATTAAATAAGGTATGAAATTATATAAACTTTAATTTTAGGGCAATTTTAAGTTTGTAGCAAAATTAAAGGGAATGTATAGTTATTTCCTATATTCCCTGTGACCCCCACACATGTAATCTCCCTGCATTATCAGTAACTCCAGCCAGAGTGGTAAGTTTGTTACAAATGATGAACTACACTGATACATCAGACTCTTGGTGCTGTACATTATATGGCAGTATTACAAAGAGTAGTTTCAATGTTTAAAACATCCTCTGTACTCAGCCATTATTCATCCCTCCCTGCCTGCCCCCAACAACTGACAACCTTTCATCCTTTACTCTGCCCTAACCCCAGAAAACCAATAGCCTTTCTCTCTGTCTCCATAGTTTTGCCTTCCAGAAAGTCATACAGTTAAAATCATATACTATGTAGCTTATACAGTTGGATTCTTTCACTTAGCAACATGCATCTAAGTTTCTTCTATGTTGTTCATGGCCTGATAACTCATTTCTTTTAAGCGCTGAATAATATTCCATTGTATGAATGTAACACAGCTTATTTACCCATTGACCTCCTGAAAGATATCTTGGTCACTTCCAAGTTTGGGCAAGTATGAAGAAAGCTTCAATAAATATCCATTGCAGGTTTTGTGGAGATGTGAGTTTTCAACCTCTCTAGTAAATACTAAGGAACCCTATTGTAGGATCATATAATAAATTAAATGTATTTTTGTAAGAAACTGCTGTCTTACAAAATGACTGTATTATGCTGCATTCCCACCTGCAGTGAACGAAAGTTCTAGGTGCTCCACATACTCATCAGCATTTGGTGTTGTCAGTGTTCTGGATATTGACCACTCTAATAAGGGTATAGCAGCACTTATTGTTTTGATGTGTATTTCCCAGATTACATAAATATAGAGGACGTGTTCATATGCACTTGTTTTCAGCCATATATCTTCTTTGGTGAGGTGTTGGTTAAGGTCTTTGACCTACTTTTTGATTAGGTTGTTTTCTGATTGTTGTGCTTTAAGCATTTTTTAGTAATATTTTGTATAATAGTCCTTTATCAGATGTGTATTTTGCAATATTTTCTCCCAGTCTGTGACTTATCTTCCTTCTCTGGACAGTGCATTTTGCAAAGTGGAAATTTTTGGTTTTATGAAGTCTAGCTTATCAATTATTTCTCTCATAGATCAAGGTTTTGTGTTGTATATAAGAAGTTATACCAAAATCCAAGATTGTCAACTCCTATGTTATCCTCTAAGAGTTTTATAGTTCTGGGTTTTACATTAGGTCTATGTTTTTTGTTTTTTGTTTTTTTTTTGTGAATAGTATAAATCCTTTGTCTACATTCTTTTTTTTAAATTTTGCATGTATGTATTCAATTGTTCTGGTACCACTGGTTGAGTAGACCATACATTGTGCCTTTGCTCTCTTTTCAAAGATCAATTGACTAAATCAATATATGAGGATGTATTTCTGGGCTCTCTATTCTATTTCAGAGATCTATTTGCCTAGTCTTTGCCAACAACACAGCTTTATAATAAGTCTTAAAGTTGAGTAATGTAAATCCTCCAACACTGTTCTAATGCAATGCTCTTTTGTCTCTTCTGGGTCTTTGTCTTTTTTACCAACATCATCATTCATCTCTGTATCTGTAAAGTGTCAGAATAAGTATGATAATATCCACCCACACCCACACCCACACCCACACACACACACACAAAACCGCCAGGATTTTGATGGGGATTGCATAGATTATACAGATCAAGTTGGGAAGAACTGATATCTTGACAATATTGAGTCTTTTTATCCATGATCATTCACTTTCTCTCCATTTATTTCTTCTCCTTTGGTATCTTTCAGCAAAGCTTTATAGTTTTCTTCATGTAGAGCCTGTATATACTGTTAAATTTATACCTAAGTATTTCTTTTTTTGAGAATGTACTATTATAAATGCCAATATGTTTTTAATTTCAAATTCCCTTGTTCACTGGTGGAATATAGGATAATGATTGACTTTTGTATATTAACATTGTATCCTGCAATTTGCTAAGTCATTTGTTACTTTCAGGAAATTTTTCTTGATTCTTTCAGATGTTCTACATAGACAATTATGTTATCTGTGAAACAAAGACAGTTTTATTTCTTCCTTCCCAAATAGTATAATTTTACATTCTTTCTTGTCTTCCTGCATTATCCAGGACTTCCATCATGGTCTTGAAAGGAATACTAAGAAGGCACAACCTTGCTTGTTCCTAATCTTTCTGTGAATGCTTATTGTTTTTCACCAGTAAGTATGACATTAGCTCTAGGTTTTTTGTAGGTAGACTCCGTCAGGTTGAGAAAATTCCCTTGTATTAGTTTACTGAGAGTTTTTATAACTAACATGTTGGGTTTTTTCAAATGAATTTATTGCATCTGTTGATATAATGACTTTTTTTATTAGCCTTTTGATATGAAGGATTACATTAATGGGCTTTCAAATGTTGAACCAGCCTTGCATACCTGAGATAAATCACACTTGGTTGTGATACATAACAATTTTTATACATTGTTGGATTTGATTTAAATATTTTGTTGGGGATTTGGCTTCTGTGTCATTAAGAGATACTAGTCTGCAGGGTTGTTTGTTTTCTTGTAATGTCTTTGTCTGGTTTTGGTATTGGGGTATGGCTGGCCTCATGGAACCACTTAGGATGTATTTCCACAGAGATGTAGAGAATTTGTGTAATTTCTTCCTTAAACATTTCTTACAGTTTGCCAGTGAACTAATCTGGGTCTGCTGCCTTTTGTTCTGGTGGATTTTATTATAAAATAATATAACTGTATATTGCTATTTGATCCACTATGATATGGGGATCTATTTGGTCTGCTCTGGATTTTAATTGGTGCACTTAGATAATTGTCATGCAAGTGATTATTGACATAGTGGAGTGATATCTACCATACTGTTACAGTTTTCTTTGTTGCTTTTGTTCTTTGTTCCTATTTTTTTCTATTCTTTTTCTGCCTTTTGATTTTTAGTTGAACATTTTATATGATTCCATTTTTTCCCTCTCTTAACATATCAACAGTACTTTTCCTGTCTCTGTTTCCTTCTCTGTTAATGGTTTTCCTAGTGTTTATATTATGCATTTACCAACTCCATTTTCAAATACCTCCATATCACTATATGGGGAGTGTGGATACTTTATAATAACAAAAATAATCCTAATTCCTCCTTCCTGTCCCTTGTATAAAGTCATAATCCTTTTCACTTATTTATGAACACACATACACACACACACACAGACACATATATACATACATACACACAAGACTGCATAACCAAATACATTTTAATGATTATTTTGAACAGACTGTTGTTAGATCAATTAATAAAATAAAGGTCTTTATTTCATCATTGCTTGTTTCTTCTACAATATTCTCATTATGTAGATCAGAATTTCTGACCTATTTCATTTTCCCTGGTCTCTAAAGAACCTCTTTTAACATTTATTGCAAGGCAGGGCTACTGTCAACAAATTCCCTCAATTTTTGTTTGTCTGATAAAGTCTATTTCTCCTTCACCTCTGAAGAATAATTTCACAAAGTTCAGAATACTAAAGTGGCTGCTTTATTCCCTCAACCCTTTAAATATTTCATTCCACTCTCTTCGTGCTTGCATGGTTTCTAAGGAGAAGTCAGATGTAATTCTTGTCCTTGCTCTTCTGTAACTGGGGTGTTTTTCCCTCTGACTTCTTGCAAGATATTTTTCTTTATAGTTGGCTTTCCATAGTTTGAAAATGGTATGCCCAGGTGAAGTTCTGTTTTGTTTGCTTGTCTGACATACTTCCTGGTTAGTGACCTCTGAGCTACTTGGACCTAAGGTTTGTTATCTGACATTAATTTCAGGAGATACTCAGTCATTAGTATTTCAAATATTTATTCTATTCTTTTCTCTCCTTCTTCTGTTTTTTTCCACTATGCAAACGTTATACCTTTTATAGTCACCTCATGGTTGTTGGATAGTTGGTTTCATTGTTCTTTTCTGTGTGATTTCAGTTTTGAAGGTTTCTTCTGAGAAAACCTCAAGCTCATAAACTTTTCCTCAGCCAAGTCTGGTTTACTCATAAGTCTTTCAAAGGTGTTACTAATTTCTACTACAGTGACTTTAATCTCCAGCATTTCTCTTGATTCTTGCTGAGGATTTCCACGTCTCTTCCTACATTGCCCATCTGTTCTTAAAGCTGTCTTCTTTACCAACTAGAGCCATTAGCATATTAATCACAGGTCTTTTAAATTCCCAATCTGATAATTCCAACAATCTGCCATATGAGTCTGTTTGTGAAACTTGGTCTATCCCTTCAAATTGTGTTTTTTGCCTTTTAGTATATTTTTATTTGTTTTCTATGGCCAGATATGATGTACTGAAATTGCTCTAAGTAGGCCTTTAGTAATGTGGTAGTAAAGTGTGGGGGCTGGGGAAGCATACTATAGATCTATGATTAGGTCACAGTATGTTATTAAGCCTTTGTCTCTGGAGTATAAACTTCACAAGTGCTTTTGGTATCCCCACTCAGCCCTGCAGGTTAGACAGGATGAATGCAGTGAGCTTGAGTTGGGTAATTCGCTTCTCCCACTTGGAAGGCTAGAAAGGACTGAAGTTGAGTATTTTCCTTGTTGCTGTTCAGTTAAATTCTGATAAAACTCCGGCAAGTTAGGCTTTGGTGAAATAGTTGTTTCTCCTGAAGGAAGGTCTTGTTAAGAAGACAGTGCTGTGGTGTATTTCGAAATAGTTTTTGTTTCCCACTCTGCCTGTAGGAAACATAAGGGATTTTTCTTCCGTATTCATTCTAGGATCCTGGAAGCTTCAAGAGAGAAAATTCATGAAAGTCGGGGACTCTTGATGACTGGGTATCTTTGGATTTTTAGCTCTCCTACTTTCCCATGCTGTCGCTCCAGCAATTCATCACTCATGGTTCAGATTTTCCTACTCACCGCTGCTTCAAACAGTGCTTTGTGCAGTCTCCAATTTGGAGAGCAGTGGTTTCACATGTGACTCCACTTCTCTTACAGATCTAAGTAGGGTCTTCTTTTAAAGTTTTTTTTTTTTTTTTTTTGGTTCAATGTTTTACCCCTTGTTAGGATTGAGCAGGACTTTTAAGTTCCTTACTTTCTAGTTTGAAACTGAATATCCTCATGCAGTTTTATGTATAGGTGGAATAACTCTGTTTAACTCTCCCAGTGACACAAGTTTTTACCAAAGGTTGTGTAATAACAAAAAGTAAATATACTGTGTTACATATAAATAGAGATTTTTTTTTAATATACTCCATCCACTTTGCTCTTCTGATTATATAGGCTTGGCTCAATCTACAAAGAAATAGAGGAGAAAGAGAAAGTCTTCCTGTCATGCAAACCTTAATTTGAATGCTATCTCTGTTCCTAGTCAACTAAGTGACCTTGAGCATGACCTCCAACTAGTAGTTAAATCTCTTATATGTAAAATCAGGCATGTATGCCTTTATTCTCATTGTTTTAAGAATTATGATAATGTTTAAAGAAGCAATCAGAATATATTGCACAAAATAAAAGCTTACTAACGGAAGGTATTATTATATTAAGTATGACTTACTGCTTTGTAGTCAGAAAATAACAAAGACAAAATCAGAGATCTTCAGAGAAACCTATATCATGGAACTATGTTAAAATACATCTTTAGCCATGTTCTAATAATATATTGTTTACATTTAATTTAATCAAGGAATATTCTTTTGAAAAAAATGAAATTTTTCTTTATTCTCATCCATCCAGTATTGTGTGACAGCAAATTTGTGCTGTTTAAGTTATTAGGTATCTGTTTGTGGTAATTTCAAACAGCAGACATAGGAGATATGTCTAAATAAAAGATCCTGCTCAGATTTCTAAGGTTCCCAAAATTTTAATATTCTCTTTGAGAGAATAAAGGATAATTTTCTGTGGAAATATGTCTTTAATTTTCCAGAAGTGTTTATTTACTTTTTATAGCCACATGTCCCAAATGAGTGGTTGCACTTCAAATACCTGATATATGTTTTATGGTTTATTAAAACAAAAGAAATACCTCCATGAGGTAAATTACATTAAGTGAATTGTATAATGTATGTGTTGCCAAATTCAAAATCGCATACTTTTCTTTCTTGTTATGTATCTGAAATTTAGATTTTGTAGGCTCTGGTTAAAGAATATAGGGTAAGAAATTTGTTGTTTATGAGATGAATTAGTTTGGATATTCTTTGTTCTGGTGCAAGATTTGATGTATTCAAAAAAAAACTGGCAGAAAATATAGTCAGAAATAACAAGATTCATTAAGTAACTTATAATCTTTTTCAGGTCCATTCTTTTAAAGGAAAGAAATATAAATATATGATGTGATATTTAAATGAGTACTGTAGGTTTATTAGTCAAGAATGAATAACCGGGTTATCAGCATAGAGAGACAGGTCAGTGATAATACAAAATAAATCACGAAAAAGTTGAAAGTGTTTATTAAATTATGGAATTAATTAATTAATACAGATTAAAAATATTTCGTGTGAACAACTGCTGCTGGAACTGAAGCAGAATTACCGATAATGAAGCACTTTTTAAAATTTATTTACCCTTTGTTGCAACTAACATCAACTAAATGTGTATTAATTCACATGTGTTCATGTGGGAGTGTATTATATACTTTGGGGCAAATAATGAATGAACTCTGGGCAGGAAATTTCTCCTTTGTTTCCTCATAAATTACAACTATTGCGTGTAGTTTTGAAATTAGTAACTGTGAAGTTTCGAAGAAACAGTCCACACAAGGTCACTCTCACTAGTGACACCAACTGCAAGCTTGGGGGTTCCCAAAGCCACTCTCAGCCTTGAAAATTCACTAGAAGAACTCACAGAGCTTCCTCATAGCTCTTACAGTTGCTGGTAGGGTTTAGTATGTGGAAAAGCTACAAAATCAAAATTAGTGGAGGTTGGAAGTACATAAGGCAGAGCCCAGGAAATGTTTCAAACACAAAACCTCCACTGTCCTTTCCTATCTGAGTTGGATAGCATTCCCTTCTTGATAGTGATGCATGACAGTACACGTCAGGAAACTTATAGGAGTCTTGATGCCCAAAGTCTTTACTGGGGCTCCATCACGCTGACAGAGTGGGCTGCCCACAGGTTTGACTTGTTCTGGCCCTTTAGAATGTTCATTTGTTACTGCTTGACCTAAATACCCAATCTTAAATCACATAATGGGTGTGGCTCAAACCTCCCACCCTAAGTCACACTGTTAGTTTCTGGAAATCAATCTCCCAGGCAAACAAAGGTACTCCTATCAAGCATGATATTCAAGTGCTTAGATATCACTTTCTAGAACTTGAGGACAAAGGACAGATCCATTTTGGACAAGATTAAATCTTTTAAAATGTAGCTTGTATACAGTTTTTAAATTTAAATATCACACATATTTTTGATAGTGCCTACACTGTGATGAATTATCAAATAATAAACACCACAACTTAGGTTGATAAATAGAATGCTCTAAGAACACCCTTTTTCTTCTTCACAAAAATAACCATTGGCCTGTATGATTATAAAAAATTCCCAAGCTGTATTTACATATGTAGTCCTTTTTAAAATCAACTCATATTCTATTAATTATCAGCTCAAAAAAAAAAAAACTGAAAAAGGATACAGTTGAAAATAAGAAATGATATAATAAATAGGTCAATACGTATTATGAAATTAGCAAAAATGTAGCCCCTCAAATGGTATATTTTACATGAAATAGGAGAAATTTTGTGTGTTCTATATATCTAACCACCTTGAGGTATCTTCAGATATAGATCTACATTTCAGATATCAAACTACTTTGCAATATTAAGCAATTTGTTTACTGACAAATACATCAGAGGAAAAAAAGAGTCTCACATCCATCACTTCAATCACTGTTTTTACAACGAAAGTAAAAAATTAAGCTTTCAAATACACATTTCTGTAATATACATATCACATTTTCATTAATAAAACATGAATTTTATGAAATATCTCCAAATATTTTTGCCACTTTAATAGGATTTTCAAAAAACAATTATGCATAAAAATGTTTAAATATTTAGAATTTAATGAATCAAATAATGGAATTCTAACTAGAAAATGGAATAACATCCCTAATGAAACATCAGGCCGTGAATAAGACACATCAGGGTCTACTAATAAAACTAATTATTTCATAAATATTTTAAGTTAGAGTTCATTTTAAAGGAAAAGTTATTCAAATTCTGGGTGAGGTTAAAGCATGTTGGGGAGCCTGGGTGGCTCAGTCGGTGAAGCATCCGACTTTGGCCCAGGTCATGATCTCACAGTTTGTGGGATCCAGGCCTGTGTCGGGCTCTGTGCTGACAGCTCAGAGCCTGGAGCCTGCTTCAGATTCTGTGTCTCCCTCTCTCTCTCTGCTCCTTCCCCCCACCCCCCCTCTGAAAAATAAATAAACAAAAAGTTTTAGAAACAAACAAATAAATAAATAAAGCATATAAGCCAAGACCCATGAAGGGTCTCAAATGCCACTTTACTTTAAAACTGAAAAGTTAGTCTCACCATCCCCTAGGTGCTGGGAGAAGAAATCAAACTCCTGAGTCAGAAAGAGAGAACTTGATTACAACACAGCGAGTGGCTTTGGCTTCACGTTCACACTGGTTATTTATCAGCCCAATGGTCCCACAGAGAGGATGGAGAGGCAGACTAGGTGGGTGCTGAACACACAGTAATTCTGTGTTACAGCTGAGGAGCCTCGGATTTAGGAACTCCATTTTTTTTTTTAAAAGCTGCCATAGCAGACCTATCCAACCATCCCCCCTAAAAGAGACGTTATCTTGGCTGTCTTAGGCAGGAAGTAAATCTGCATGGTGTCACAGATGGAAGCGCTGCTTCAAGGCGACTTCCTCTATATCATCCTCAGAAGATCGTCTGGAACAAAAGCTGACACACGGTATGAAGAAATGCCGTGGTGAACTGCCCCCCAGGGGTGAAGAGTGTTATGATCTGCAGTATAATACCACAGACGCAGCGTGACCTGCTAACTTAGCCAACATTGTTCTTAGGCCAAGAAAATACGCTACGGTATACAATGATAGAACTTCATTTTATAAGTCAGATATGATTCATATAATTATAGTTACTGAAAAACAACATGTAAGCTTAAAAAGCTGGTTATGATACTGTTGAAGACCCATATTTCCATGTAACCCAATGCCTTCTGTGACATTTCCAGTGATGCTTTGCACTTGATGTATTTTAGGTACAGCCTGCTTGAAAAAGAAAAAAAGAAAAAAAAAAGAGAAGAAAAAAGAGCCTCACGTAAGAGAAGGACACCAAGTTCAATCTATGTGTCCTTACATACGTGTGCATATTCGTGTGCGCACACACGCACGCACGCACACACGCGCACACACACACACACACACAGTCCAAAGATCTACAGGCCCAGAAAGTCATAAAATATCTTACCAAGGTACCTTTATTTTCTTTATATAAATCTGAGAATTAGTAAATAAGGGGAAAGCTGGCAAGGACATTTTTCATGAAATAATTATACAGTGATTTAAGTGATGGTGTACATAAAGTAGGATCAGTCTATTAAATGACGACCTTATTGCTGTGTTATAAATACATATAATTTACATCCACATTAAAATAATCTTTAGTTTTGTCTAAGGGCAACTGGGTAATGCTTTGCTAATTATGTTCTATATTCTAAATGAGGGGCTGGCAAATTTCAACACATGGCTTAGTCTGGTCTGGCCCCTATTTTTGTGTTGCCCAAAAGCCCAAAGAAGGTTTTTTTTTTTTTTTTTTACAGTTTTAGGGCTTAAAATAAAAGTCACATTTGATGACATATTAAAATTATATGAAATTCGAAAGCCAGTGTCCAAGTTTTACTGAAACACAGCCTGCCTCTTTGCCTGCCTGCCTGCCTGCCTGCCTACCTTCCTTCCTTCCTTCCTTCCTTCCTTCCTTCCTTCCCTCCTTCCTTCCTCTTTCTTCTGCTTTTAAAGTACTGCCTGTGGCTGCTTTTGCACTACAATCAGTAGCAGAGTTGAATAGCTGTGACACAGAACATACAGCCCTCAAAGCCTAAAATATTCACTATGTGGCCTCTTACAGAGAGAGAGGGAAAAAAAAAAGAAAGAAAAGAAAAGCCTGTCTCAGCCCTAAAAGTTCTAACTACAATGGTATGAAGGCTTGTGCTGATGGAGTTTTAAAGAAATCTTACATGGGCCCTACAGTACAGTATTTTTAGTAAAAGTGTCTAACATAATTAATCGTAGTTAAAAATACATGAAAAATAGA
Organism: Hyaena hyaena; assembly: GCF_003009895.1. Taxonomy (NCBI): domain Eukaryota; kingdom Metazoa; phylum Chordata; class Mammalia; order Carnivora; family Hyaenidae; genus Hyaena; species Hyaena hyaena. Next base: position 624,917 of record NW_024081646.1, read on the forward strand.
TGTAAATGATTTTATTAATTAATTCATAATAATATATTCATTGATTTAAAATAATGAAAGGAAAGCAACCCAATGGAAATATAGCAAATATACTAAGGTTTCCTATATAAGACACTTAAAAAAACTAAAAATAGTAACTATAACAATGAATAGAGTCTTGAGTTTATTGCGAGGGTCTTCTGAAGTAAGAAATGAAAATTACTGAATAGGGACTATGGGCTTCAATCTAAACTTCTTTCAGTACTTTATGCAGCAAAAGCAAACAGAACTGTATATCTGACAGGCACAAAATCATTTGAAATGTTTTTAAAGAACATTATCGATCATAGCTGATTCTTTCAAAACCCACTATAATTATCACTGCATCTAAAATTTGAATACATGATGTATCAGAGATCCTTTTATTTGCAATTTTACCTAGAAATCATATATACAATAGTATAAAGAAAAAAGTTACAACACTGGGGTGAGAATAATTTCGTGGATTCTTCTGTTAATAAGTAAGCTCTGTGTACTAGTAAACACAGTCACCTTTTAGGGAAAATAGATTAGTGCGAGTTTTATGAGGCTATGAGACCATAGATGGGAACAATGCAGAAAATAGATCTTTGAAGTAAAATTTGAATATAGAGAAAAATGCAGTTTAGGGAAGAGTAAGGAGACATTTCTCTTTTCTGTTTTTTGGGTTGTTATTTTGAGATGGTTTTAGAAATCAATGAATTCAGCTCATCATCACTTTAGGGCTAACAAACCTGAAGACGAGAAGTGTCAGTGGCAAGACTGAAATGCAGTCCTTCTGGCTTTTTCTGCTGTGGAAGCAGCCATGAAATTTGCCCACACACATCTTATGTGGCTTCTATGTGCCAAAGGTATTTATTTCTTTGTCAGAATTTTTTAGTTAATCCAATTTAAACTTTACTGAGGAGACTTTATCCACTTCGGTTAATTAATATTGGAAAAAATTAATATGTGACCTATTACCACATTATTTATCTATCTGTTTAGCAGAAAATAAAATGTTCATCAATACCATTTCCCCTAAGAGAATTCTATGGTGTCATTTCTCATGTTTAAATCAAGCTTGTGATTCACATTTTTTAAAAAGAAAATATATATTATGTATGGAGCAAAATACTGATAGAAGAACCTAAAATATAAAGATGAAAGGTAGAGGCGCCTGGGTGGCTCAGTCAGTTAAGCATCTGACTTCGGCTCAGATCATATACTCACCGGTTTGTGGGTTTGAGCCCCGAGTTGGGCTCTGTGCTGACAGCTCAGAGCCTGGAACCTGTTTTAGATTCTGTGTGTGTCTCTCTCTCTCTGACCCTCCCAAGCTCACAATGTCTCTCTCAGAAATAAATTAAAAAAAAAAAAAAACATTAAATATAATTTAAAAAATAAAGATAAAAGGTAATAAAAATGACTGCTTGATGTAGCATGTAGTAAAATATAATTAATACATATTTTAAAATAAACCATCTTAGTAATATCAGTAAACATAGAAAGTTAAAATGTAGCATAAAATTTTTGACTTTTTTTCCAAGTCTTAAATTTAATGTGAAAATAAAAAGGCTAATTGCTGTTGTTTTTGATAAAGACATAAATGTGGTTGTCAGTCATATTGAAACTTTTGCATAAAAAGAAGTAACTGAATGATGCCTCTGGCATCAAATACTGTTTCTTCATCTAATCATGGGTGAAATGACTTGTATGATTTTTTTTTGCTATCAAGCTTGAAAAATTTGAATAGCATTTGAGTGCCAAAATTTTAAAATGTCGTGTAGGATTAGTAATGTGATGCAATATATTTTAAGATGCATTCTTCACTGAAGTAATTTTTTAATGTTGATTTTTTTTTTGAGAGAGAGAGAGAGAGAGAGAGAGAATAAGTGGGGGAGGGTCAGAGAGAGAGAGCGAGACACATTTTCTGAAGTAAGCTTTAGGCTCTGAGCTGTCAGCACAGAGCCCAACATGGGGCTTGAACTCACGAACTATGAGATCATGGCCTGAGCTGAAGTCAGATGCTCAACCGACTGAGCCACCTAGGTGTCCCATTCTACACTGAAGTTATACATAAATCATATTAAATTGTCCAGCAAAGGACAAAAATAGGACAGTGTTTACTTATTTATGTGATATTATTCTCATATTAATGTTCTTGGAGTTATAAAATATTAAGACTATAAATGAAATGAAGCCATTACATTTCCACAATTATCTAACTGCCTACTGTTTTGATCACTATGGTGTAGTATGTGTGTGTCTGTGTGTAAAGGGGGGGTGCTTCTGTGTGTGTGTGTGTGTGTTTGATCAATCATGTTATACTATCTACATTCTATTCTATTTAGCTTGTCAAATTTATTTCACATTAAAAAGGCAGTTATGATAATTAATAGTGATCAGATAAGCTAATCCATCACATAGTACAAAATGATTTGTGGTCTCAAATTTCCACTAAAAAATGTTACATTTTGCCCCCCAAATCAAGGGTGGTGTTATATAATATTTTAATTACCATGCATAGGGTAAAACATATTCTATACTTAGTCAAATCATGCCGTAAATAAATGTAAGTGTAGGCATATCTAAAAATAAAATTTGCATGTATAATGATAAGGTCTTGATGGCTGGGGTGTGGGTACCAATGGACTAGTGAAATAAGTATATGGGAATTATTTGCCAAGTTTCTAAAGAAACAATTTAGGCTGAGTTCTTGTCTATCCCAAGCATAGGGTCTATTATGTGTTCTAAAGCCATAATTATTTCAAAAATAGACATTTAAGGAAACCAGATAATTAGTCCAGTACAGCTGGTGTAAAACACTACTGGCACAGAGAGTGGTTTCATTAAAAATCTGGCAAAGTTTTATAAGCAATACCCCTGGGCAAATCAAACAAATTAAGCACCTATTTTTTTAGAACCTAAGAAAGTATACATAAAGAACTCCTGATTTTGCTCCTAAATTCAAAAAGCCTTAACCACATAGAGAGCAATCCCAGATTAATTTCTTTATTGTTTATTTGACCTTACATCTTACTTACTCAGAATTGCAATGTATTTTGTTAAACTCAGAACATTCTTTCTGAACTCAATTATTATCATACTTTTTGTTGATTTTTTGGTTACTCTTTGTAATCTACGTATTTTTAAATTTCTTGTTTCTTTTTTTAATATTGTCTTACTGTGAAATATATCATATATACGAAAGATGGAATAAAATACACAGGTAGTTCAAAGAATGATGGTAACATAGATACTTATGTACAGACTGACAAACTTAAAAAGCAGATTGCAAATAATTTGAGCACTACTATGTACCATGATTATGTTCTCTTCTCTAAGCCAGAGTAATTTCAATCCTGAATTTTGTGATCCACTGCTTTGCTACACAGCTTTGTCACATATACATATTTATTTTTTTAATGTACATTGTTTATTTAAAAAAATTAATGTTTTTTTATTTATTTCTGAGAGAGAGAGAGAAAAAGAGAGAGAGAGAGAGCGTGAGCAGGGGAGGGTCAGAGAGATGCTCCAAAGACAGGCTCCAGACTCTGAGCTAGCTGTCAGCACAGAGCCCAATGCAGGGCTCGAACCCACGAACCATGAGATCATGATCTGAGCCAAAGTCAGACGCTTAACCGACTGAGCCACCCAGTCACCCCAATTGTTTGTTTATTTTATTTTATTTTTTTAAAATATTTTATTTATTTATTTTTTTTATTTCTAGGAGAGAGAGACAGCGTGAGCAGGGGAGGGTCAGAGAGAGAGGGAGATACAGACTCTGAAACAGGCTCCAGGCTCTGAGCTGGCAGTCAGCACAGAGCCCGACGCGGGGCTCGAACCCACGAACCGTGAGATCATGACCTAAGTGAAAGTCGGACGCTTAACCGACTAAGCCACCCAGGCGCCCCTATTTTTAATACCAGTAGTATTGCTCAATTGTATTCAATTCCAATTCAATTTTATATTTTTCTATTATTAATATCAGTAGTACGATTCAATTTTATTTCCTTTAAAGGAAAACTTTCTTTTTGGCCTAGTGGACTTTTTAACCCTTTCAGGAAAAGGGTATTGCTAGAGAATGGCCAGAGAAGTATCCTCAGAAATGCAGTCCTGAGGCTAATTTCCCATGTGTTAGTCTAAGCTTATTACGGATTGCATGTCATATATAAGTTTTAGAATTATATATCATCCTGATAAGTAGAATACCTTGAATCTGAGAGTAAAAACTTTATCCCATGTCATAATTTTTGCCTTCCAATTTATTATCTGACATGCCTAAAGCTATATAAGGATTTTGTAAAAATTGAACATGATCTGGTATATATTTTCCCATTCATTCTGGGTCCTTATGCTTTAGATGTTTCTCATGCCAACAGGATTTATTATATTTTTTATAACTAGACAAGTTAGTCCACTTACTTTCCTTTTATTTTATTTTATTTTATTTTAAATGTTTATTTATTTGTTTTGAGAGAGAGGGAAAGAGCATGAGAGGGAGAGGGACAGAGCCAGAGTGACAGTGAGAGAGAGAGAATTGCTAGAAAGATCCACGCCCAGCATGGAGCTAGCTGAGGGGCTTGATCTCATGACTGAGATGTTGACCTGAGCCAGTATCAAGAGTTGGATGCTTAACCGACTGAGCTACCTAGACTTGTCAATCCATTTACTTTTAATATCATCACTGTTATTTATAGACTTAAATCTAACAATATTAAGGGATTATATTTGACATCATTCCCCCTTTTTTTTCTTTTAATTTTCTTTTGCTTCCTTACTTGACTTTTTTGGGTTAATTTTAAAATTTTAATGTCATTTTCACTTTTTGCTTCTTGTTTGCATCTTATATTGTTTATGTGTATTCTTTTGGTGAGCACAATTTGTGTGTGTTAATTAACAAAATCAAATCTTATGTAAACTCTTTATCTGTTCACAAATTATAGATTTTAACATTGACAGTCTGCCTTTAATGTGTTTTAATCAGATTCACCTGACATATTTTGATGTTTTTGATTTATAAAAATCTAGTTGGTTATCTAATGGTTTATAGACATTTCATTTCTGCATGAAATTTCTCCAATTTTTATCTACAATTTTGAATATATTATGTAGTGATTTTAACATCCATATCTGGGAACTACAATATATGCACCCTTCTTGTATCTATTTGTAGTATCATTTTTCCCATTCTTTCCATTTGTTTTTCTAATATTTGTTCTTATCTCTACGCATGTCTAGTATCTTGTCTTGATGCTGGGCATTAAGTATAAAATAGTAAGGAAATTTTGGATAAAATTATGTTTATTTAGACATATATCTCTCAGTAGCCGGTTTGAGGAGATAAATGTCACTAATTAATCAATAAAGTAATTAACTGTCAGGAAATTATTTTGATGTTTAGTTCAAATCTTTCTAAAAATGTATTAATTTGTTTGTTCTTACTAAGAGCGTGGAGCCATTTTAGGATCCGCAACAGAAAACCTTTCTGAGAAAACCTTCTTTATGGAAGGCCCTGAATTCTCAACCTTTTTACTTATTCCTTTGAGACTACTTAATTTCTCAATGTCTTCACTTAAGAGTATTCTTCAGCTAGCTATCCTATTGTGAGGCATACCGTAGAAATCAGCGAATCCCTCAGGAGTAAAAGTGGCACAAAACAGTCAGTTTGCCATTCTGTAGTATCTTTTCCTATAGAGATTTTTATAAAAACTTCATTTTTAGAGTAATTTTAGGTTCACAGTAAAACTGAGAGGAAGGTTCAGAGATTTGCCATAAATCTTCTGTACCCTCATATGTACAGCCTCCCCCATTATCAATATCTCTTGCAAGAATGGTACATTTTTACCAGGGATGAACTTACGTTGACAGATCATAATCACCTAAAGTCAACAGTTTACCTTAGGGTTCACTCTGGACACTGTGCATTCTATGGGCTTATACAAATGTATCACAACATGTATCCCTTATTACAACAACATACAGACTAATTTCACTGTCCTAAAAACCCTCTGTACCATACCTGTTATTCGCACTCTCATTCTGTCAAGCAGTAACCTTTTTATGGTCTCTATAGTTTTGTCTTTTCCAGAATAGTATATAATTTGAATCATACAGTATGTAGCCTTCTCAAATCGACTTCTTTTACTGTGCAATGTGCATTTTTGGTTCCCTCATGTCTTTTCATGGCTGAGAGGTCATTTATTCTTGTGTTAAGTAATAATCCATTGCCTGGATGGACCATAATTTATTTATCTATCGATTTAATGAAGAGACTCTTGCCACTTCCATGGGTTGGCAATTATGAGAAAAGATGTTATCAATGTAGGTTCCATGTTAATGTAAGCTTTTCAACTCCTTTTGGTAAATACCAAGGAGCATGATTGCTGGATCATAGGTTAAAAATAGATTTCAATTTATAAAAAACTTCCAGTCTTTAAAGAGGCTGTACCATTTTGCATTCCCACCAGCAAAGGATTAGAGTTTACATTGCTCCACATCCTTACCAGGATTTGGTTTTGTCACTATTCTGGAATTTGGCCACTCTAATAGGTATGCAGTGATACTTCATTTCGGTTTTAACAAGCATTTCCCTGATAACACGCTGCATGGAGTGTCTTTTCATAGCTTATTTGCCATTTGTATATCTTCTTTGGTGAGGTGTCTATAAAGGTGTTTGGCCAATATATTTTTTAAATTTTTTTAATGTTTGTTTATTTTTGAGAGAGAGAAAGAGACAGAGAGAGAGAGAGAGAAAGAGGGAGACATAGAGTCCAAAGCAGGATCCAGGCTCTGAGCTGCCAGCACAGAGCCCGACATGGGACTTGAACTCACAAAATGTGAGATCATGACCTGAGCCGAAGTCACACACTCAACCTACTGAACCACCCAGGTGCCCCTGGCCAATATTTTAATATGTTGCTTGTTTCCTTATCATTGCATTTTGAAAGTTCTTTGCACATTTTGCATAATGGTCCTTTATTAGTTGAGTCTTTTGCAAATATTCTCCTGTCTGCGGCTTGTCTTATGACTCTCTGGACATTGTCTTTTGGAGAGTAGATTATTTTTAACTTTAATAAGGTCTAGCTTATTGATTATTTCTTTCCAGAATCATTTCTTTGGTCTCATATCTAAAAAGGCATCACCATCACCAAAGGAGTTCTCTTCTTTTACCTTGTAGAAGTTGTTTAGTTTTTTAGCTCACACTTGGGTCTATGGTGCATTCTGAGTTAATTTCCACGAAGGGTTTAAGGTCTATGTCTCTACTTTCATTCTTGTGGATTTGAGGTTATTGCTTTCACACAGAAGTCTATCTTTGTTCCATCATACTGCCTTTGCTACTCTGTCAAATATCAATTGACTCTATTTATGGGTGTCTATTTCTGGACTGTCTACTCTGTTCTACTGACATATATGATGATCATTACATTCCGAATCACCATCCACAAGGGTCTGTGTATAACTGTTTTCCTGAAGAAGTAGTATGTATTTGTATTGGTATGAATTGTTTTGCCACTTAGCTTTTAATTTTCCTTAATTACAAAACATAAAACTACTTTTTCTTATTTTTTATTTAAGAGATTATTGGCACACTTTTCCTTGGTGATATATTCAGATGGGTTCTTAATTTGTCACTTTAAAAATATTACAAAGCAATTATTTTTAATTGTGGTTAACAATTATTTATTTTTAATTTTGGAAGAGATAAAGTATGTAGAATAAATAGTCTCTTCACCCACAACATAATGAATTAACTTCACTAAAAAAAATAAAAGGTTTTTGCCTCACTTTAGTTTCAGACTGGATTTAAGGTGCTTTTAGTGTAAGTAAGGTAACTGTTTTATTCAGTCTTCTGAAACCTACTGAGAGTGAAAAATTATTTATTCATGATTGTTGTTTAATTCATCAGCTATAAATTATCTAATATTCTAGGTACAGAATTTACCCAAATATTATTACCATTACTTAAAAAGTGTTTTAATAAGTTTGCTAATAGGCTATTTAGTATTATCAGTTTCATTTTCATGTAATATTAGTCTGTATTTACCATGTTTCAAATTACAGTTAGTGGGTAGAACATGTAGATAGCCAAATCCCCAAAAGCAAGGCAATCAAGAGCAAAAATAAACAATTGGGACCTTATCAAGATTAAAAGCTTCTGCACAGCAAAGGAAACAACCCAAAAAACTTAATAGGCAACCAACAGAATGGGAAAAGATAGTTGCAAATGACATATCAGATAAAGGGTTAATATCCAAAATCTATAAGGAACTCACCAAACTCCACACCTGAAAAACAAACAACCCAGTGAAGAAATGGGCAGAAGACATGAACAGACACTTCTCCAAAGAGGACATCCAGATGGCCAACAGACACATGAAACGATGCTCAGCATCCCTCCTCATCAGGGAAATACAAATCAAAACCACACTGAGATACCACCTCACGCCAGTCAGAGTGGCTAAAATGAGCAAATCAGAGAACTCTAGATGCTGGCGAGGATGTGGAGAAACGGGCACCCTCCTACACTGTTGGTGGGAATGTAAACTGGTACAGCCCCTCTGGAAAACAGTGTGGAGGTTCCTCAGGAAACTAACAATAGAACTCCCCTATGACCCAGCAATAGCACTGCTAGGAATTTACCCAAGGGATACAGAAATGCTGAGGCATAGGAGCACATGTACCCCAATGTTCATAGCAGCACTCTCCACAATAGCTAAAACATGGAAAGAGCCTAAGTGTCCATCAACAGATGAATGGATCAAGAAGATGTGGTTTATCTATACCATGGAATACTACATGGCAATGAGAAACAATGAAATCTGGCCATGTGTAGCAACATGGATGGACCTTGAGGGTGTTATGCTGAGCGAAATAAGTCAGGCAGAGAAGGACAAATATCATATGTTTGCACGTATAGGAGGATTAGGAGGAACTTGACGGAGGAACAAGGGGGAGAAGAAGGGGGGAAATGGTGGGGGAAAGGGAGAGAGGCAAACCATGAGAGACTCTTGAATGCTGACAAAAACTGAGGACTGATGGATGTGGGGGGGAGGGGGGATGGGCATGGAGGAGGGCACTTGTGGGGATGAGCACTGGGTGTTATGTGGAAACCAATTTGACAATAAACTATTTGTAAAAAAAAAAAAAAAAAACAACATGTAGGTAGCATATAATTTTCATGTGGTTTACTGCAGTAGGCCATAATCTACCCTGTTCCTGGTTCAGTGATACACATACATAAAATACTGAGATACATAACCATGTGATAGCAAAACTGAGTAGTAAATTACTTAGGATGCAGGCATTACCTGGTATAAAAAGTAGCGATCCTTCTGGCCAGTTCTTCCCATTGATTGTCCTGACTGTTGACCTTCACATGTAGTCATGAGTAATACTAGGATGCATACCTTAAATTCAATATTAATACAATAATAAAATAATTGACAATAATTCAGAGAGAATATAAATGCCATAATTATAACAGTGCCATGCTGAATGAGCCATCATTCTACTAAGCCTTTGAAGCCATATAAATTTTGCCCTATAGTATTTACTATAGTTTGCTGATTAATAAAAATAATCTCGCGGTTTATCTGTGGAGAGGAGAAGAAACTAAGCGTAGGTGGTACGGGCCTGTTACTTTGTATTCATTATATGACCAAATAATAGATCAGTGTGTCTGACTGTTGTCTGAATAATGAGGAATCGGCATTAAACCACACAAACTACGTATTTTCTGTCCTTTTAGACTTTATATCTCTAAGCGGGGAGATACGTAACAAGCAGAATAAGCGAGGTGCACATCAGGCTGCGTGTGTGGTGCAGACAAGTCTAACTGAGGGGGGCGCTGAGGAGCGGGGTGCGCTGCACCACCCGTAGGTGCGGCTCCTGGCGGACCCCCCAGGGACGCTGGCCTTGTCACAAACGCTGGGAGATCCAAGGAGCCGGACAAAGCCCGGGTGCGGGGAGGCGGCAGGCAGGCCTGCATCGGGCCCGCAGGGTGGCCCTGGGGGCTCGCCCGCTGTGAACAGCTGTGTCCACCCTAGCGACTCTGCCCTGCGAGGCGGGGCTCAGGGAACGCCTCACTCCAGAAGCAGAGAAACAAACTGCAGCATTTTGGGAAAAGCACAGCTTGTGCACTCAGTGAACAGGCCAGGTAGTGGGGTCCCAGTGCCTTCGCTGTCTGTTTAGTATCTCACGAGGCAAAGGATGATGGCACATTTTCAGCAGCTCCGTGGACTAGATAGATGGTGGGCGCAAAGCTCTAGTTCCTGGCGGAAGGGCTGCTACGCGTGGCACAGCATGGGGGTAAAATGGAACTGAGCATACGGCAGCCTCGAACACTTCCAAAGGACATGGGCCCCATGGGGGTGGGGGTGGGGGGTCAGCATGTGGCTAACGGACAAGAGAATTGTGTTGTCACTGTTCACACAGCAACCAGAGAGTGAAGCCTCTGTGCTCTGCTTCTAGTCCTTTAAATCTCAGCAACACAGGGGACGGAAAGAACCCAGGCAGACAAGGGCATGGAATTACTATATTACAGATGGAATGGGGTGGACTGCAGGGATTACCGATTTTATACATGGATGCACAACATGATGAATTGCATCTTTTAAATCCTTCAGCTGAGATTTCTGAAAGTCAAGATCTCAGAATCTGGCCTTAAATCATGAATGTATTAACGATCAAATTTGAGGAGGAAGCAGCTGACAGTGAAAGCATTCAGATCTCTTTGGAAAATAAAAAATAATGATAAAAAAGTGAGGAAGTGGACATAGCAGTGTGTGCCCATTGTAATCAGCCAACCTTTTTTCCTTCCAGCTGCCGCGGTTTAGGATAATGGTCACTGGACACACCATTAAGAGACATCAGAGGAATCTGAAGCTGGATGATTGTACGATGGTTTCATTTTTTACTTTTATTTTTCAAGTTTATTCATTTTGAGGGGGTAGGGGGAGGAGCAGAGAGAGAAAATCTACACACTGTCAGTGTAGAGCCCGATGTGGGGCTCAAACTCACAAACCACAAGATCGTGATGTGAGCCGAAATCAAGAGTTGGACACTTAACCGACAGAGCCACCCAGACAACCCAACATTTTTTTTTTTTTTTTTGATTTGTAACTAGGAGATGTGACATTGTGTCTCACCGACTTTGCTTTTAGATCTATGAGTAAAGATGAAGATAGAGGGACAATCAAGGCCATACTGCAGAGAAATCTGTGCTAGGTATCATCAATTAGCATATGTCACTTGCACTTTCCTAGTGTGTCCACGGTACTTAGGACACTGACTAAATGGGTGGAGTAATAAGCCTACGTTCATGTGTGAAACACACTGCAGGTGGGGTGTGAACCCTCTTAACAACCTCAACTAGCTGTTACCCTAGAGGCCAGAAGAGTTCAGGAAGCCATCCTAACATGGGCGCTCGTCATAGAAATACCTCTCATTCCATTATCATCCTGAAGACCATCACCTTGTTCTTGACTTGAATCTACGCCTCTGAGTACAGTTTAAGTTAAAATTGGTCTTTCTAGTAGTACTGTCATACTTTTAACAAATTGTGAACTTAATACGTATTTATTTTACAATTGTTTCTTCCTGAGTTTTGTGCTGAATTATGTCTTCTCTCTTCTGACCTTGCTAATCTCATTTTGCTTTCTTCAGACACAAAACGGATAGTTTGACTTCATTTCTGTTAAATTTGATATTCTTAGATTAAACCCATCTCTACTGACTCACTGAATGCAACATATTTTCACTCTCCAACACAATATCAGTGTGTACTTTATTACACCAACTATAAAATTCAATCCAGTAATAAGCATGTTTTATAGAACATGGATGAGGATGACCCTGTAGAATACACTAAACCACTTTTTAATCTATTATGCATATATGTAAGCTCTGTTTTGATGCAAAATAATCCTACATTATCATAGAACTGTAATTTGGCATGAATAATGAAGGGATTCATTTACTGGGTTTTCTGATTTTTCAGACACTTCAATAGTTTTAAATATAATATTCAAGAGACGACAGGGTGGCTTAGTCAGTTACACGTCTGACTTCGGCTCAGTTCACCATCTCACAGTTGGTGAGTTCAGAACCCTGAATCGGGTTCTGTGCTGACAGCTCAGAGCCTGGAGCCTGCTTCTGTGTCTCCCTCTCTCCCTGTCCCTCCCCTGCTCGCACTGTTTCTCTCTCAAAAATAAATGAAGATACAAAAATTTAAAAAATACAGGGGTGCCTGGCTGGGTCAGTTGGTTAAGCGTCCAACTTCGGCTCAGGTCACGATCTCATGGTTCGTGGGTTCGAGCCCCACATCAGGCTCTGTGCTGAACATTTGCTCAGAGCCTGGAGCCTGCTTCAGATTCTATGTCTCCTTCTCTCTCTGTCCCTCCTCCACTCACACTCTGTCTCACTCTGTCTCTCAAAAATAAATAAATGTAAAAAAAAAATTAATACATAAACGTAATTTTTCAAAATAAAATTAAGAACACTAATTTTTCTAACCGATTTCTTGAAAGAAGGATGCTCTTAAATTATAATAGTAGCACTGACCCTAAAACTGCTACAAATAACAACAGAGACTAATTTCAGTATTAGCTGTGACAAAATATACTTTGTCCATTCTTTGAGATAACATAGTTCTATTTTATATAGTTAGCAATTTTATTCAAACATCTGTAGAGCATTACACACACACACACACACACACACACACACACACTTCAAAGAATAAAGAGAAACATTCTTGAATACTCTCTACATGTACTGGACATAATTAGCAGATAAAAATCAATATCCCTCTGGCATGCACTTTCATCAAGGACTCTATTTAATAAAATTTTCTTTTGAAAATTAACAGCCAGTGTAAATACTTCATCTAATCTGCTAAGTCATTCTTTCATTAGTATTTTAAAGGCATTTTTAATTAATAAAAATCCCATTTTGGTTAAAAAGTACAGACAAAAATATCTCAGAATTATAAATATATGTATTAACAGAAAGGAAATGTATCAGGAATATGTGTATTTTTATTAATAATATAAATAATCAAGTTCTGATGGTAGAACTAAATTATATGTTTATAACCACTGAGAGCATTTAACAAAAAGACTAGAGAAAAGGTGAATGTAACTTATTTCTTCTTCTGTGATATAGTAACTAAAGACCACGTATGAATCTTGGTTAAAATAGGAGCATTTTTAGGTCTATAAGACACAAGGAAATACCATCTTGACTAGAAATTGCTGAAAACATACTTTCAGAATTACATAAACTATAAACAGAGAGTATTATTAAGGCTAGTGATATGTAGGAAAGAAATGGTATTGGCAAAGGGTTTACTCTGGAGGGACAGGAATCTGTCCCTCACATATTTATATATATTTTCTTACTTCATTACTATGGCAGTTGCTGTGTAAGAACCCCTACTTCTAAAAAGGAAGAGAACTTAGAGGAGTCTGGGTAAGATCTGGCCTAAATACATAGGAGTTAGGACACTCAGAGTCCAAGTGTTCTAGGGTCAGAGAGAGCAAACTTCAAAGCATGTAATGACAGGGCACCTTGATGGCTCAGTTAGTTAAGAAGCTGACTTTAGCTCAGGCCATGATCCCACAGCTTGTGAGTTCAAGCCCCACGCTGGGCTCTGTGCTGACAGCTCAGAGCCTGGAGCCTGCTTTGGATTCTGTGTCTCAGTCTCTCTCTCTGCCCCTCCCCTGCTCATGCTCTGTCTCTCTTTCTCAAAAATAAATACACAGTAAAAAGAAAAAAAAAAAGTATGGAATGAGTAGCATGTTCCCACCAGTAAACATGGCTGCTGCTATAGTTTTTTACATAGTCTGCATGCATATCTTCAGTTTTCCCTTTAAATGTTCGAGAAATCACCAAGATACTTCCAGATTTTTTAATCCTTGCTAAGGAGACGCAAGTGGATCCTGCGTGCTGACGAGAGTCATCTTCATTTAATACAAGTAAGTCAGGTGGAACTGACAAAGCCAAAGGTGGACAGAGCAGCTTCATGGCCAGCAGTGGCTTCCGGTTGAGAATTCTGTTTCAGAAATGCTGGACTTTGAAATTCAGATCCACTGTGGTGAGAGGGGAGATCCCTTTCACTAACGTTTGTTTTTAGGTTTGTGTCTTTATGTAATCACTATGGATTTTTAGGTTAGTTACAGATCTGGTCTCAGAACTACTGAAGCAGACTCTCTGACACTGGGGTCCAACAAAATGAACCGGAAGATCACCAAGTGATTTTTATGTCCACTCATGTTTAGCTGTTCACGGGGCACTAAGCATCCAACTTCGGTTCAGGTCGTAGGTTCAAGACAGCTCGGAGCCTGGAGCCTGCTTTGGATTCTGTGTGTCCCTCTCTCTTGCACCTCCCCTGCTTGTGCACTCTCCCTTTCTCTCTCTCAAAAATAAACATTTAAAAATAAATATAAGTAAATAATTTTTCATTCTTAAAAATATAAAAGAATAGAAAGAAAAGAGAAAAACAGTAAATCATAAAAAGAAATTTTTAAAACTGAAAATTATTAAGTCCAAACTTTATTAATAAAGTTACCTTCCTAATAAAATATAATATATATTTTCATAAGTTTTATAAAATTATAGTCTCTTTATAAAAAACACAATTAAGCTTAATATGCCATGAGAAGAATATATTAAGCAATATAAAACAAGCATCTATTAAGAGAGTGGTTATCACAAGACTGAGTATTATATTTTCTATAGACTTTTCGAGAAAAGGTAATCACTGGTCCCTTTCCCAGAGACACTAATTTAATTGGCCTTGGCCTGGGGCATAACTTAGGCTTCTATGTTTTTCTTATTTGAAATTCATGGTGGATTTGAATGAGTTATCAGGATTTAGGTCCAAGACAACACAGAAGGCAAACACCAATCAAGAGAAAGTTAGTAAAATTGCAAAAAGAAATTAAGACAAATAAGGCTACAATAGTCTTAAACCTTTACCACTGAGTAATTTAGCTTTAAAACTGAACTGTTAGAGATACAAGGATATGTTGTCAAGAATGTGAATTTAGATGTAAATTAGCCTAATATTCTTGGTATTTATAGATCAATAAAAGAAAAAAATAATTATTCTTATACTATTACTAATAAGAATAAGCATAAGTATTGGTTAACTAATCTGATATTAATTGTGCAAATACATAGCTTTTGTGAAGCAATAATAGAATGCTCTATAATAGTAAATAACAATTATTATTACAAAATAGACAACAAGGTGAAGTAAATCTTTTAAAAAGATACATTGGCACTGCTTTCTGATAAGAAAGTAAAGTTGAAAATGAAATTAAAAATAAATAGAAAGTACAAACCAAAACCATTTTCCCCAAATGGCTTCTATTTTGAATAAAAAGAAAAAATTTAATAACCACACTTCATATCTGCCATAACATAAAATGATTTTCAACCCATTAAAGCTCTGACATAAACTGGAGGTAGAACTTCTGAGTGTCATTTGATTAAAAACAAAACAAAACAAAATAGCATCAGTGGACGATTACAATATACTTATCACATCCCTTACTGGTTTCTAGAGCTTTCAGTCTTCAATTGAGGGAGATAAAACACCCCATCCCTTTTTACTGCCAAAGAGCTGGTCTGAGAACCATAGAGTTATTTTATTTCCCTGTAGACACTATCTACTTAGACCATTTCTCATCAAAGTCAGGAACAAAATTCTGATAACATTGTGTCAAGAAGGACTATGATGCAATTCGTGTCCATTGAAAGAACCAAGGGGCATTTACTCTGAAGTCTGTGGTAGTTCACTTGCTTTCACTAGAAAGGAAAGGATTGCAGGTGGCTTCAGATTATTGAGTGTATTTAGTTTTATTTAGTATTAACTTTCTTTTATGTTCCTGACACTGGATTAGCAAGAAGGGCTAAGCAGATGTTTGGACCTGAAGGATTCACTATCTGGCAAACAATGGGAACCCTGAAGAAGCTAATGAACACCTTGAAAAAGGAAGCTGGTATGATTCAGGAAAAAACATCCCCCCTAAAAATAAGATGAATGGATGCTAAAGCCAAAGTAAGTCAATAATGAAATAAAATATGTATCATTTAAGAAATGAATAGGTAATGGGGCGCCTGGGTGGCTTAGTCGGTTAAGCGTCCGACTTTCGCTTAGGTCATGATCTCGCGGTTCGTGGGTTCAGGCCCCGCGTCGGGCTCTGTGCTGACTGCCAGCTCAGAGCCTGGAGCCTGTTTCAGAGTCTGTGTCTCCCTCTCTCTCTGACCCTCCCCTGCTCACGCTGTCTCTCTCTCTCTCCTAGAAATAAAATTAAAAAAAGACATTAAAAAATGAATAGGTAATTTTAAAAGTACCATATTTGATTATGATACTCTTTCATAGAAATTCACTAATTTATCATTTTAACTTTGAAGTAAAATCTATAGACTTTTTTTTTTTCATTTGAAAACTCTGTAATACATTGCTGAGATATTTGAAATACTGTAAGATGAGAATAGCTATATTTAAAAATAAAGTTATTTTAATATGTTATCAGGGTATAAAATGTAATATTCCATGGAGGTGACTGTTTAGTGAAAGTAAGATTGTTAAACACATTACTTACTGGGGATACTTTTGAAAATGTTAAAATGTTTTCTGCTTCATTCAGTCGATCAAAATAAATGGAATTAGTTGTATTTGAATGTAATGTAGTAGATATGAATCCAAATGTAGTTTTTAAAAATTTTTAATTTTACTTTAGTGTTTATTTTTAATTTACTGAGAGAAAGAGAAAGAGAGAGAGCATGCACGTGCGCACGAGAAAGAGAGAGAGAGCACAAAGCGGCTCCAGTGTCCAAGCTATCATACAGAGACTGAGGCGGGGCTCAAATCATGAACCGGGAGATCATGATCTGAGCCAACAACTGACAGTTAACCAACTGAGGCACTCAGGGGCGCCTAAATGTACATTTAAGGAAATGTTGAGGCAGTGATCTGCAAACATGTATTGATTAATCTATCTTTCCTTATTGATTTGACATTCACATTTATTATATATTAGGTTTAAAAGTGCTTGGGATTTTTATATATTATTAAGTTGTATGGTTATTTGAAATATATCTGAAATATATTTTATTTGAAATATAGACTAGCCAATGATTTTTGCTATATGGATAAAGCCACCACCACTAAAAGATGAGAGAAAGCCAAAACTAAAACATAAAGAGAAAAAGAATAAAAAGAAGACATAAATGCGAAATCAAGCTGACACTCTAGTTCATGGTTACAACAATTTGTAAGATACAAGTATATTTCTGTCTGTGGGTGCCATCAGATAACAGTGTCTAGTTAATAAATTCTCCTTTCCTGAATCTGATTTAGATTCTTTATTATAACCAAATATGCACTACCTGATACAAATTACAAAGTGACAGTCTAATTAAAGGATGTGCACAGGTTGCCAGGATGAGTACGACTTTTACCCAGGCTCAGAAAGTGAAGAATAAATTATCAGGATGGGCTCATCACTTTACAAAAACTGACACTTGAATGTCTTTTCTTATATATGTGATTTTTATATAATTAAGATCATGTTTAACTACCCAATGACTTGTTTATGTCTTTAAAATTACCTCAAATTAAAAAAAACCATGCATATGATATGAATCTTAATTGATACAATGCACTATGTACTTTAAGTTACAGACAATATTTAAGCCAAGATGACATTTCTGTTAGCAACACTTTTGTTTGCTTGGAGAAGACGGACAACACTTCAAGTGTCGTGTTTAGCAAAATCTTTTAATATACACAGTGATTTCCAAATGAACTCTATTTTCAGTATCTTCAATTACATTATAAACTATTAGAATGTAACAATTATAACATCAGTCTCTATAAAATTTCTTACAACTACCTGCTATATAAATTTATCAGGATAGCTAGCTAGTACCAAATATAAAAAATTCTGACTACATGTTAAAACAATGATATTTAGGGGTGCCTGGGTGACTCACTTGGTTAAGCGACTGACTCTTGATTTCGGCTTAGGTCATGGTCTCATAGTTCATGAGATCAAGCCCCATGTTAGGCTCTGTGCTGACAGCTCAAAGCCTGCTTGGGATTCCCTCTTTCTCCCTCTGTATCTGCCCCTCCCTGCTCATGGGTGCTCTCTCTCTCCCTCTCTCTAAATAAATAAACATTAAAAAAAAAAAAAAAAGAATCAGTTGACAATTAGGGGCACCTGGGTGGCTCAGTTGGTTAAGAGTCTGACTCTTGAATTCAGCTCAGCTCATGATCTCACCATTCATGGATTCATGCCTCATGTCCAGCTCTTTGCTGACAGCATTCAGCCAGCTTGGGATTCTCCCTTTCTCTGACCCTCCTTTATACATGGGTACCATCTCTCTCAAAATAAACAAACAAACAAACAAACAAAAAAACAGTTGACAATTAAAGACTACAAACATTAGAAAGCACTATCCTAAAAAAAGATTGGTCAATTTACAGTATGTTGTGATGTTTTGATACAGGAAAGAAATAAAATAATTGCCCCACAAGTGAAGAAATAGTATGCATAAAAAGTCTGTTTATGATACAAAGGATTAATAATTGACAATAACATTTTTTCATTAAATTATTATACCTAATGGAACACTGAAACCTTAAAATTGGAGTAATTATTGTATAACAAAACATTTTCTGATTTTTTTATTGTGTATACTTTGTTTTATTTTATTTGTGCTATATTCGTAATTATGGAAAAAAAACATGGTAACTTAAAATGTCACATTTTTGGTGGCAATTGTCTTTTATTTTTACTTATTTATTTTTAAATTTTTTCCCCTGTTTTCATTTGAATTCCAGTTAGGTAACATACAGTGCAACATTGCCTTCAGGTATAGAATTCAGTGATTCATTATTTACATATAACATCCGAGCTCATCACAAATGCCCTCCTTAATGCCCAATACCTTTTAAAACTTTTAAAAAGCAATGCCATGTACTTGTTTGTGGCAAGTACATGCCATTTTTTGATTCTTCATCGTAGACTACAGAGGTTAAGTTACAATTCATGACCATCAAGTTACAATCCTATTTCAACTACAGGAGTGCTAATTGTAAGACTGTGTATGAACTCACTGTGGAAATTTCCCTGATCTGAAACACCAGTTCACCTACACACATATTAGTTGGACAAAGCCTACTCTTGCAGCCAAAGTTCATTAAATTCAAGTAAACAAAGATGGCATGATTTCTGGAACCAGATTACTTCATTTTAAGTCTTGGCTCTCTACTAGGTGGGGACTTCTATTTAATAATCTGGTTCTGAAGATATAATAGCCATATAAAAATGTAAACAAATACTCTGAAACCAAGGGAAGGGACACTTTCCTCTATCCATCACAGAAGGTGGTAAGTCTTTTGAAGAGTATGTTACAAAAGTGTTGTCTGCTTAAATTAAGCTTTTCTGCATTTTAAGTTGCAGTGATAACTTTAGGCCTTTAAAGAGGCTTAAAAGTTTAAATTTAAATTCTGCAAACTTTAAGAATTTTTGATAATTCTATACATCTAAGTAAGTTTATATCACCTAAGACTTCACCTATTCTATCTTTTACAACTCTATACATTCTATTATGTAATAGGGCACGGTAATTCCTTGACTGAAGACATTTAGATCCAGAGACGGAGAATTGTCAAAATAAGCATGTTATATTTATTTGGTTTCATATCCATTAAAAACAACTAATGGTTTACAATGGAACTTCAGGAAGCGGCGCACATGTAGATATTTGTCAATTAACAAAGTTACCAATCAACCCAATCTCCCCTAAAATAAGGCATGTTATATAATTTTTGGTCTATTTTCTCATACTCATTTCTTCTCAGCCTGGAAATTGTTATTTCCACTCATTCTCTCTTGTATTTGCACTCACTGATCATCCATTAAGATTCAGTTTGAATATAAACTTCTCTAAGTCTTTTCTTGACATTCACTCTTTTGTTCTTATAAATGACCTAAGAGTCCTTTTTCATAGGTTTCCTATTGCCACCATTGAGCTCTCAGGTTCTATCTTATTATCTACATGTTTCTCCATTTCTCCCTGGATTAGTAGTTCCTTGAGGACAGATGCTATTATCCATCTTTGCTTTCATAAGAAGAAGCAAGGTGGTCAGCACATAGTATGTTCTTAAATATTTATAAAATGAAAAAATGAACAAATGAATGAATGCAAGAATAGAAAAAAGTAAAAAATAAAATTAAAAAAAGGAACCTGTGTGATTAACTGTTAAGCACCTAGCTTGTGTGAATATGTGTTCTCACAAGCTAAAATTTTTCACATTAGTTTATAACTAGAAAGCACAGAGCAGGAAAAACTGTGACAAGAGTTGCAGAAACGGAAATAAATTATAAGGTTTATTAAAAAAGGAATGAATAGTTAAGGTTTTTAAAAAAACAAAATATGGCAGGATTGTATACACAATGAAATTTTGAAGCCTAGTATCTAATTTTGCATTATAGGTTGGAAATAAGAAAGAGATACCATCAGTAATGTTACAAAAATGTTACTTTTTAGGGGTGTCTGGATGGCTCAGTCAGTTAAGCCTCTGACTTCTGCAAGGATTATTATCTTGCAGCTTGTGGATTCGAGCCCCATGTTGGGCTCTGTGCTGACAGCTCAGAGCCTGGAGCTGCTTCCGATTCTGTGTCTCCCTCTCTCTCTGCTTCCCCTACTCACACTCTGTCTCTCTTTCAAAAATAAATAAACATTTAAAAAAATGTTACTTTTAGTGCAGCAAGTTAAGTGCATACTGTACACATGCACATGTTGTAATATAATGAAGAGAAACTTATCGTTTGTGAAAAATATCAATAAAATTTAACTTTTATAAGTGAGAATTTTGAAAGGGATTAACAATTACTTATAAATAAAGCATTAATTCGCCATTTATCAGTTTCTTAAAAGATTAGTGATGATTTAGTGCATGGTTTACTTGCTCCTCAAAAGAAACTATAGACCATGATCAGAAAATACAATACATACACACACACACACACACACAGAGTCACCCACACACACATTTGTATACATATGTGTGTCTGTATCAAGTGTACACACAAACAACTATAAATACTAATTTTAAATTATTTTATAACTCTCACTGGAAATATATTAATTTCCACTAGTCAAAGCCAAAACTATAAAAGTGGCCTTTTTGGCCATGACAACCTGTAAAATCTGTCACCTTCTTTAGGATCTATATGCATCCTCATCATTAATCATTTGTATTCAATGACCAAATTAATGAAATATACCTTAGGAATGACTTACATTTTCTATGCGGTGCTAAAGTCATCTTCTGCTAAAATAGCAGAAAAGTTCCTTCTAAGTTGGCATAAAACTGAAAAGAGGGATCACGTTGAATAGAAAAATCAGAGAAAATAATATCCTAAAGGCAGGGATCTTAAATGCCAAGTGCCCTTTCCCAGCCTTAACCATTCATTCTGAAAATGGCCTATCAAAAAAGCTTAGAGGGAGCAGTTTAATTACCGTTCCTTTGACATATGTAATACATTTTCACTTGCAGGCCTGTGCATTTATTTAAGGCCAAATGTTGTACAACAAAACTGTCCTCTAAGGTATTTCTTTCTACCATTTTTCCCCAGTTAGCCTACATAGTGATTTTTTTTAAATAACACTGTCTTTTTTGGAGATATTTTAAAATAAGACTTTAATCATGTTCCTCTTTAGAAATAATACAGCCCAGGAATGGAATTAAGAGCTCAATTTACTTGTGAATGTCAACGTAATTAAAATATTTAAATACACCTATACATAATGCTTTTTATCTATACAGTTATCTTTTTCTGAATCTTTTCTACACTGTATATGCCAATATTGATACTTTCACTTGCTTATACTTCCATATCTGTATGTAGGTACATACCCTTATTTGTGTAAATGAATAAAGACCTCAATGATCAACTTCCTTTGGTGGATGGATCAGGGACATAGTCAAGGTTCATACATGGCACAGAGTACCATTACTGAAATACAATAGGGGCCTCTAAGAAAGAAAGAAAG
This sequence comes from Hyaena hyaena, assembly GCF_003009895.1. Classification (NCBI taxonomy): domain Eukaryota; kingdom Metazoa; phylum Chordata; class Mammalia; order Carnivora; family Hyaenidae; genus Hyaena; species Hyaena hyaena. The sequence continues at coordinate 646,994 of NW_024081646.1, forward strand.
AAAGAGCCTACCTCTTTTAATTCCGCATCCTAATTGCAATAAAAATACTAATTTTCTAATTTAATTATCTATGTTGGATGTAAAGAAATAGTAGGTGAAGAAACTATAGATAGACATATAGATATATCCTATATTCATTATTAGCCTTTATCCTGTTATACAGAGCTACATACAGCTACATATAATGTTTCCGAAGGATTAAAAAGTCTCTTTAAGAATTATCCATGTATCACTAATACATTAATATATATTAAGTTTCAAAATTTGTTCAAAAATAAGAGATAAGTGTATATAGACAGATCTATATAGATGCATCTCTACCTGTGTACCTTTTGACCAAAGAAAAACACAAACTTCAACAACAAAACCAAGAAGTTTAAGTAACATTGGCAAAGTTTCTCATTTCATAGGCAACTGCAATGCTTTGGTGGATCTAGCCTATGCAGTCATTTCTGCACAGTTTATTTGTAATCTTAATATGTTCTTCTATCATATACAGCTACAAGCAAAGTAGTTTTTAATGACTTCATTCCTGGTAAAATTTGTCACAAGAAAGTATTAACTATCAATCTTCCTTACCCATTTTATAAGGGTTATATGAAAAGTAATTTCAGAAAGGGCCTCAAACAGAGGACTCCAATAATCAAGAATGGTTCAGAGAATATTATATTAAAACAAACAAAAAAATAAACCCCCTCTTTTATTAATCTACATAATCCCTCTTTGGTTTAATAGGATTTTAACTAGCTCTAAATATATGAGCCTCTCTGAATTCTGAGAGGCTTAAAGCTTTCTTCCAAGCAAGCAAAGTGGATTAAAATCAACCTTTGTGTTTTATAATTTGCATTTAACTGAACTATACTGTGAGTTTTACTAAAGCCCTTAAGTGGTTTCTTTCCTGGTTGCTGGCATTTCTCTAGGATTAGATCAGGAGAGTCTATTTCCTTTGATATATTTCAACTTGCAAACACATTACACGAACAAATTCCTTCCCAGATATGCTTTCTCCCCAAACAAACATGTCCCCCAAAAACATTTCTCTACTTTCAAACGTTTCTTACATAGCTTTTTGTTTTCTTTCATTTACGAGTGAAAAATAGATTCTCTGAGAAAATCCTGAAGGGGAAGAAATAGATCTTAATGAAGTGTCAAGGAGATGTTAAGATAGGTCAAAGCCATGATGAAATTCTTCCTTCCTTCTCAATTTTTTCTCTAAATTTCCAGTAGCCAGTGTTGACAAAATGAAACACAACCTTTCTTTTGTATCAGCTGCACTGCTGACTCTTTGACATTCACAAGATTGCTGACTTGTAGCTCTTTTTTGAAACAGAATGAAGATGTGTATTTCTTTGATTTATGAAAGCAAAACAAAATATCATGCATGAATTATACTGTGTAACACTGAAATTTTTATCACTGTATCACTTTTATAAAAATCGTGTATTACGTGTATATAAATAGAAAAGTAAAGGGATAGGGAACATACTTTCACCTCTGGTTTTTTGAGGCTATAACCTGATATGAACTCAGTTGCATAGTTAAATACGGATGACAAATAAAAAGGTCAGACTTTGATAGGAGGGAAAATATGAAGGAATAAAAGAAAGGAGGGAAAGAAGGGGAAAAAGAAAGCAAGCTGAATTGTTCATACTGAAGAGAGATCTGTAAGGCACACTTACAAGGAAGGCACTGTTTTCCTAAGCAGTGTGGACAGATGCTTGTACACAGGGCCAGGAAGAACAAAACCTGTAGGTTTCAGAAGTGGGCCAGGTGGAGTGGTGGTTTATGGACTGGCTGACTTTCAGAAGCAGGAGGCTGCAATTCACCGACTGGCTCGAGGAAGCTTGGCTATGGATGCTGAATTGTCATGGATCATTTAGAACTACTTTTATGCAGTTCTGGCGGTTCGAGGTTTCTAGGGTCAAAGAACAACCAGTCCTTTCCCATAGGTCAGAGCTTTTCATCTTCAGCCCACCTCCTTTGTCCTTCCTGGACAAAGCTGCAGGGGAGAGGATCAGGGACCTCACCAGCCTGCTGACTCTACCGGAGATAAATGTTTCATTTATGTGTTGGTCAGCACTATTGCATACTGTTTTCCTTTTTGAATAATTTATTGAATCATGTAGGGATAATGGCTGCACAAAAGCTTCAAGGTTCTGGATAACATATCAAATGAATATGAGAGATGTAAGAAAAACAAAGTATTGCTAGTGTTTTCAGGCTTCATCAAGGAAACAAGTGCCAAGGGACTCCCTGATTCTATCTTTTCTTTAACTTGCATACATTCATGTCTTTAAATTAGATAAAGTTTTAGCCAGACTGCTTTTTCATTCATACAGATATGACTTTTCTATATTAATTGTGATGTTCATTTGGGGACATGTTATCCAGCAGTTGTACAGACTTCCCACTAGCTGGCCAAAAGAAAACCAGAGGCTATTTCTTCATTAATAATTATTTAAGCTGAGGAATTGAATCTGTGGGCTCTGACCACAGGAAATAAGTTAAACTATTTTTTATTAGGTAAATTGAGGAATACATTTTTGATTAACACTATGTGTTGTTCAATCTATGGTTAGGATCACCATTATCAGGATCCTGTTCTAAAAATTATCGGCTGAGGGGTGCTGGGTGGCTCAGTCAGTTACGTGTCTGACTCTTGATTTCGGTTCAGGGCTCACCACCATGAGATCAAGCTCTGCGTCTGGCTCCACATTGGGCATGAAGCCTGCTTCAGATTCTCTCTCTCCCCTTCTCTCTGCCACTCCCCCATGCTTAGGCTCTCTTTGTCCTCCAGAAACAAAACAAAACGAAAAACCATATATATGTATTATATAATATATATAATGTATTATATAACATATAATACACATATATATGAAAGAGAGAGAGAGAGAGAAAGAGAGGAGAGAGGAGAGTGAGAGAAAGAAAGGAACGGAAATAATAAAAAATTAAAAAATTACTAGTTACACCCCAGAAAACTGTTTTATTCTTCCCATCTCCTCATGAAAGCTGTTCTCTAAGAAAGTTGGGAAGTCACATATGTCACATACTTGTAATTATCTAATTCTTCATCCCACAGAGAAGTAAGCCTTGCTTCTTTGCTCCTAGGTTGGGATTAAAATAAATTAAAAAATGAAGGAATGAATCCCACATAAGAGAAGAAAGTAGAAATGCAAAAGGAACATAAATAATTTTTGTGGAGTTCTAGGTGTACTGTCTCTGGGAGCTGTGTGGAAAAACAATCACTGTTTTTAACGGAGGACCATGGGGGAGAAGAAGGGGGGAAATATTGGGGGAGAGGGAGAGAGGCAAACCATGAGAGATTCTTGAATGCTGAGAACAAACTGAGGACTGATGGATGTTGGGGGGGAGGGGAGATGGGCATAGAGGAGGGCACTTGTGGGGATGAGCACTGGGTGTTATATGGAAACCAACTTGACAATAAACTATTTGTAAAAAAAAAAAAATTAAAAAACAAATCAGATAAAAACAATAAAAAAATTAAAAAATAAAAACAATCACTGTTACACCCCAAGAATATTCATTTACCCTGTTTTAATGCAAATATGATTTCCTTTATGTTTAACAGAGTATCATCGTAAGAAGGTGGTCTGATATACCTTTACGTTAATCACCATCTTTTGTCTATGCTTGAATAGTTTCGACAGATACAACCTACTATTATTTGTTGATTCATTTGTATTTTATGGCTGTTACTATATACAAAAGTATACAAAACTACATAAATTGAATGTACTAGCAATAGTTTGGGAAAGCAAAATTATATACCCTCCCTAGTAAAGCACAGATCTAAGCAACTTATTAGTAGTAAGGGGACATTTAGATTAAGTCTGTAGCCTTAAAAAAGGACAGAGGAAAAGATACAGCTAAAAGGATAAAGAACAAATGTATGCAAAGAAAGTATTAGAATCATGGTTCTAGGCATCTAAGTATCTCGTTTCAGTGGCATTTAGCAAACACTGGCCAACTCATGCATAATCCAAGGATTTGGTGGATAGCTTGCTTCTACAGGCTACTTCTAGTAATTCTGAGAGCCTCTGTTTTGATCTCTATTGGTACGATCTTTTACTTTGGGAATAGGTGAAATTTTAGTTGGTGAACCATATACCCAAGAGTAGATTGCCTGTGCTTTAAAGTGTTTACAAAGTAGTCAAGAGTATTTGACAAGGTATTTTTCTGTAATGCCCAAAGTCAGTATCTCTCTGATGTCTTTTCTAGAATAACCAAATCACCTGATCCAGGTCATGTAGGGATGATTAGGTGGATGAATGCAAGGGAGCCTATGACAGGAAAGATACAAATCAGTGCTTTAAAATGTCCAGCTAATCATCTTGTAAAAGACTGGAAACAAGTATGGATAGATCCAGTTTTATTTACAAGAGGCTGCCAATGATGGGTTCATAGTGCATAATCTATGACTTCTTTATAAGAAATAATGAAAGAATATCAGAATTAATGATAGGAAAGTGTCATCTGAGCCTAAGGATATATGACAGTTTAGATAAATGTAGTTTTAACATTCCATTTGTTCTTTTCACATTTCCTAAGAACTCTGAGTGATTTTGGACAGGAAAGCAGCTGAATAACTTGGCGTAATACCCATCCCAGTAAAATGCGTTCCTATGTCATTGGACCAGTAAGTCTTGGTTTCACTGAGTTTTCTCTATTGATTTTCTGTTTTCAATTTCATTGATTTCTTCTATAATTCTTGTCATTTCTCTTTTTTCTGCCTATTTTAGATTTAACTTGCACCTCCTTTTCTAGTTTCCTAAAGTGGGAGCTTATAATATTTACTTTAGATTTTCTTTTCCAACATGTGCTTCTTTTCAATGCTATAAAATTCCCTCTAGACAATGCTTTCACTGCATCACACAAAATTTAGTAAGCTGTATTTTGATTTTCACTTATTTTAACATATTTTTTTCTAATTTCTCTTGAGATTTTATCTTTGAACCATGAATTAGGTAGGAGTGTATTGCTTAATCTCTGTAGCCTACTAATAAATCCATCAAAGGCAATGTTTAATTCTCTCACAATGGTTTATTTTTACATTTCTTTTTGGTACTTAAGATTTCCAGGTGTTTGTTTATATTTCTCATCATTTCTTGCATGCCAACTACTTTCACCATTAGAACCTTTAGCATATTAATTGTAGTTGTTTTAAATTCCTGATCTGATAATCCCAACATCCCTGTCCTGTCTGGTTCTGATGATTGTTTTTTCTCTTCAAATTGTGGGTTTTTTCATTTTGTTTTGTTTGTTGTTTTGTTTTGTTTATTTGCCTTTTTATGCCTTATAGTATTTTCTTGACAGCTAAACCAGAAGTACTGGATATAAGAAACAGCTGCACACTAGCTTTCAGTAATGTGGTGGGGAGATGAGAGGGAGGGGAAGCATTGTACAGTCTTATGATTAAATCTCAGTGTTTCGGTTAAGACTCTGTTTCTAGATTGTGAACCTCATGAGCACATCTCAGGTTTTTTCTCCCCACTAAAGTATGAGAGTACGAATATAGCCAAATATTATTTGAGAAAGCTATAATAAAACAAAACACATGAAACCTTATTTACAACATGAAACTACTTTTGAAGGGGCCCAAATGTATTCACTTTAATGTTAAACTACAAAGATACTTTAAGAAACCATGAGCAATTACTTTTGAAGATATTTGAGGAAAGACAATCTTTCAAAGCATGTTCTAATCACAGAAAGAATCATAATGATGACCACAAAATACTTTTTTAAATGCTAATATATTAACCCTCATAAAACTATTATGAATAAATAAAAACATGTAGAACATGTAGAGGAAATATATTTTTAAAAATCCATAATGAGTCAGCCTCCAGAAAAAAAGAAGTGTGTATCATAATGATATTAATTTATTTTCACTGAAGCAGATATAAATTTTAAATGCTTAATCTAATACATTATTTGCCAATACACTGTTAAAGAATATATCATATATTGATATTTTTTTGCTGAAGCAATTGATAAAAGGAAATCTCATTCATTCCTATGAAAAATATGCTTAGCAAACTTCCTGCAGAGAAAACTGTAAAATTGTAAAATTTCCTTAAACTTGTATTTTTAATATATTAGCATTGTTTTTTCTTTAAAATTATCTTAAAGGGAAACAAAAGCATTCAGAAAGGAAAGAGAATCACAAATTAATTTGTCTATCAAACTATGAGTCATTCTTCTAAAAGCAGTGAATAGATATGCCAGAACATCTAAATAAAAAACACTCATGGTTTTAGATGTCAGATAAGATTCTCGCATAATTAGCATATCTGGAGGTGTAAAACTATATTTTCTTTGCAACAAGAAAGTACTTCATAGCCTTGAAGGTTCCCAACACTGTTTCCAAGAAGAAGAATAAATGTAGCGATTTAAGAAATGTGGGAGGAAAGACATACTTGTAGGAATAGTCCATAAGAAAGGTTTAAAGAGAATAAGTAACCTACATCATAAACAAAACAAAAGCTGCCAATCAAAGCTTGCTGGGCATTAAGTAAAGCTTAGTAAAGGAAGTAGCTGCACATACACGTCTCTCCTAAGAATAACATATTAGATGGGACCAGAATACCAGACTTTCCTGCACAGAAAACTCATTCTAGTTCCTGGTCCACTAAAAATCTCAGGCCAAATATGAATACTAAAAAGTAAACCAGCTTTAACCTGAAGACTTAAACAGCTGGAAAGAACATCACTTCCTCTCTTGTCATTAAGACCAAAAAACAAAAACAAACAAAACAGAAAACCTCTAAATAACTGACTTGGAAAGATTCAGAGAACGTGGAATATACAGTAAAGAACTCCACAAAGGGAGAAAGGCATGTACAGAGCGGAAACAGGAGTGAAATGTGCCTACCTGGGATAGACACCATCAAATACCATCTATTTCAGTAAAAGAGATAGAAATTTGTAACAGATTTTTAAATCCTGAGTTTTGAGTAGCATGAAAATGACAAACTCCTGAAGTCTATAAGAAGAACTGCATCCACTTACAGATTTTCTTCCCGGAACCTACAAATTGCTCACAGGGAATGCTGGGAAGCATCCTGAGAAAGCTTCCCATAAGGTGCTGCTGGAAGAGAAAGACTGTCCCTACTTTATCTACTGAGGGAAGTTATCAGAATCTGTAGCCTGAGGAAAATGGGGAAAAGAATCATTGAAGCCAGGAGAGGGAATGCCAATCACCAGCAGATACACCATGCAGATCCATCTTCTCTATCTCTTCTAAGGAACAAAGACTTAACATGAGTAAAGGCATAAAAAAGAGTAGAACAGTAAAAAGAAAAATTCTACATCTAGGCGAACATCTTGGCAGCCTTACACCTAGGCAAGGTGCAGGGATATTTATGAAGGCCACAGCACAGAGACCCAAGTTCACAGAGTCTAAGGCAGAGACTTACTGAGAGCATTCAGGTACATCCTGATCCCTCAACCCCCATAGCAACATCATAAAGTCCGGTAATAATGACAGTGGAATACTGGTTGGGAGCTGTATGGAATTTCCAGGATGCAAAGCAAGGGAGGTCCCAAGAACAAACCGAAGGCAAAAGCAAGGTGTTATATGAATTTGAAGTCCCTGCTGCACTGAGGGTAACTATAAAGACAGAACTCAAAACCAGCCCACTCCCTCACTACTGTAACACAAGACTACACAACTAAATGCCGAGCAGAAAGCAGTCAGAAGGAATTAGAAACTCATTTATCATTTGAGTTGGGTTTTCAATTATTCACTCCTGGACTTATTCTTCCTGATATCCTGAAGCTACACGAACAATAATATTAAGATCAATATATGTCCCTATAACCACTGCCCAAATGACTAATCCTGCTCTGTCCCTTCCCAAAAGTTTAAATATTTGCTGCTCTATACATTAAATTGAATTAATGAGCTCACAGAGAATCTCTTCATTTTGCCCCCAAAACTGCTTTTTCTTATAACATATTTCCTTTAATCTAGTTACAGTTTTACAGATATTTTATAATTTGTCATATAAGTAGAATCCTTCTATAGTTTCCAGCAGTGAACTGTCTTTTAAAAATTTCTTATCATTACAGATATTTGGAACATAAGAAGTACTAAACTAGTGTTTTTCAGTCATCTGTGAGAACGAGAAATTTACACAGCATTTTATATAAAATTTACATCACCTATTTTGATTTTCTTGTCTTTCTTCATTTCTTCTTTCTGAGGGGAGAAGGCTAACTTCTAAAGAACTTCCATTGAGATATGAATTGTAATTATCCTTCAATATCCTGTGGATATTCCTATTGCCTTTGATTGTGCCCCTGATATTTTTTATTTTTTGGTATTTTTACCACATGATCCCTAGTCTGTTTTTTAATGTTTGTCATTGCAAGTGTTTCTGATGCTGTTAAACATGGCTTCATCATCTCTCCTCTCCTTTTCTTGATTCCTCCCAGTGTTACAAGAGTCACTCACAATCTCCTCTTTTAACATCTTATGATGAGTTTCATCCAAAACCCCGCTGGTTTCTGCTGTATTGGCTGGGCTGATACTGAGTGCTCCCTGGGTCTCTGGAATTGCCTTCTGTGACTATGTCACATTAAGAAAGATTTGACGTCTTGTTTTTCTTCCCTATTCTTGACGTGAACCCTCATCTAAAAGATTAAAGTCTTCTCTCTTTACTTTGGAGAATACACCTATATCTAAAGACAGTTCTTTTCTATGATTTAGTTCCATCTGCATTATTTTGATGACTTTCTTGACATTTTGTGCATGTGGATAAAATATAATTCCTAGTTATCAGAAATGCTGTTTTTCTCAGGTTTAATATTTCATTTATTAAAGGGGAACTAGACATTTTGGCAATCCTCATTTCCTATTATCCCTCCATATCTATTTCATTCTATTTTTTTAAAAGACTTTATAGTATTTATGTGTGTCTTTTTCTCTCTTAATGCCAAGCCTTTCTTTTATTTGTTATCATGTGTTAACTACAAAGGATTTTGTACTATGGGTCGCTGGCTAACCTTCAGAAGGTCTGGGCTACCTGAAGGTGTAGGAAAATGGGAGGAATGTGTATATTTTAAGAAACATGAACTTTACATGAAATTAAATGTATGGTATAATTAAATGTATGGCAAAGTATTTTGTTTTCATTTTATTTATAATATTGACAATCATAGATACTAATATAAATAAGCACCACCTAAAATATGCTAAAATATATTTCTATCATTCTAGACATTTCTCTTGAGCCTCATTTCAGTCAAGTCCACATCTCCACCCCAATGGCAAAAAAAACCCACCTGATTTCTATTACTGTTGATTACCTTTACATTTTCATAAAACTCATATGTATGGGATTATAGAAAAGTATTTTGGTCGTTTTTTTTCTTTTTTCTCAACATAATACTTCTGATATTTGTCAATTTCATCACATGGGCATATGAATTATGAGTGTACAATCCATGGGAATCCCACAAAACTATAAATGGTAACATTAAACTCTCCCTTTGAATGTCATTTGTATGGATATACCACAGCATATTCATCTGCTCTCCAGTTAGTAGACAATGGATTGTTTTCAGTTTCTATTTTCAATAAAGCTAGTGTGAACATTCTTTACACTTTTTGTTGTTGGAATATATTTTCATTGTAAATTCCTACATGGGTCACTGAGTCCCAGTGTGGATGTTTGCTTCATTGCCTCAGAAATTATAAAAGTTCTTCAAAGTGATGATACCATTTTATTTTTTGATCAGCAGCACCACTGGCCTCTTCTCGCTAGATGAAATTCCACTCCCTCACCAGCTGTGAAAACCAAAATAAGGCTTCAGACATTGCCAAATGTCTCTTGGCGGAAAAGAACAAACTCTTGTTTGAAAGTCATGGTCATTATTTTCTTCAGTTTTTCAAATTTTAACAATAGTTTAGCCGTAATTTGTATTATATCTAGAATTCCTATCATACATATCATTATTATTCAGCAAGAAAAAGAGATATTGGCATAATTCCAACTGGGATAAGAACCCTTAGATGACAGAGAGTGATACTGTAGCTTTAAGAAAAAAACAACATTTGGTATATATTGGCAATATCCTTAGCACTTCATTGTGAGTAAAAAGCTTTCTATGGCCTTACTGTTCTATAAGCCTACCAACAAAAATATATATTTACAAGTAGGAAATCAAAATTATGACAATGTTACAACTAGAAGAAAATAAAAATACTACAGCAATGTGCAACTAAGTCATAATATTTCTTAAAGGAGTATATGTGTTCTTTTGTTAAAAAGAAAGGAGCTGAGTAATGTTTTCCATGGTAGTTATATATGAATTTTAAAAATTCCACTGATTTAAAATTAATACAGACATAATTACATTTAAACTTTTAACAGTGAAAACTGGAAAAATAATAGAATGAATCATGAATGTTCAACTTTATATTGATAGGCAAGTTTATTTAAAATCAATTAACCTATTGCTCTTAAATTAACATCACAAAATTCCTGAATTAATATATGAAAAATTATATCTGAAAATGGTTGTTACTGTGACATTCATCAAATAAATTTTCAGGCAAATCTGCTTTCGGTGGATCATCATATATTTAAGTTTCCTAATAAAATGTATTAGAAATTAATACACATTTCTCTCAAATAGAGATATTCTTTTAGTCCCATGGCACAACAGCAAAACCTCACATGATCAAAGCTATGAATAGTCTCTCTTTCTGCACATAATTCCTGAAATGTAACATCTAAAATTTTTTGACATCAATATTTACATTAAGAGGGAGCTCCCCTGTTCATATTTCTCCTTTGGAGCGCTTTGCCTCACATCCAGCAAGTGTAATAGTGCTAGGCAAAACGGAGGAGGAGAAAACAGATCTAGGGTATCTTGTACTGACCAAAATTAGGCATGAAGTTACAAACATTTGCCTTAGAGATTTTAAATTATTTGTTTCAATGGAGTTTGAAAAGTAATTTGCCTTTTTTCTAACTGGAACTTAATGTTTATTTTGCCAGAACCACTCTTGATCACAGATGCTACTGCCGTTCTGAAGATTAGCTCATCTACTCTACTTTTCTTACGTGAACTGGTAGCTATGCTGTTGAAAGGAAACACCATAATACCACAGCCAAACTGAATATTTCTAGTTCTCCCTCTCCCTGCCCCCCCCCCACTAATGCATTAGTGCATTATTCCAGTTAAGAAGAAATATGAACTCAAGAGTGCATCTCATTTGCTGGCACTCTAGCTGGCTAGAAAGCCAAAATATCAACTTTTTTACACCTTTGAAGTTCAGTGACTTCAATTAATTGCTATCTGGGAAAAAATCATTGAAATGGTTCTTTTTTTCAATGGTTGGAAGATAGTGGTGGAGTAGGAGGACCCAGGCTTTCCTGTTTCCATAAATACTAGATAACTGTCAAATCATCCCAAAGACCCCAGAAACTGATCTGAAGACTGAGAGAACAAGTTGCTGAGATGGGGTTTGGAGAGAAATGGATTGTGACGGCTATGGAGGGGAGGGAGCCGGCGTCCCAGAGCAGGGTGAGAGACTAACACACAGGGAAGCACAAGGGGGAAACAAATCCCCAGAGAAATTGGCCTGAAAAGCAAGAGGGGCCAGATATTGTGACTCCTGGCAAGCAGTGGGGCATAAACGGTTTAGTTGTAAAGGTCAGTGGGCTCGACTGTATTGAAGCCTGAAGAGTAAGTACTGTGCTGCTCTTGGAGAGAAGGGAAACAAACAGCCTGCAGACACAGCGTGTGGAAAGAGTGATCTGTAAAGTGCACAGGGAACACAGTGGAGAGGTTATTTGCTCATCTCGGAGCATATACAAGAGAGGAAGCATTCATGGAGAGACTGGTCCGGGAACAAGGGAACTGGCCAGAGCCATCTATCTCCCCTGTCCCTGAGAGTAAGTACAGGGCCACCTGCACGAACCAGCATAGCACCACACTCACTATTTAACTTGTTTACACCAAAACCCTCCCCCCCAATCACTACTGGCACCTTAGATGAATGGCCCTCTCAGTCGTTTTTGCCTCAGTCCTAGCCAGGTGTCCTGCCTCCCCAAGAAGCCCACCTCAAATCCCTGTTCACCCCACATCTCCACGCTCAGGAGTTTTGCAGAGCCTGCCTTCTGGTGGTGGTGGCAACAGGTCTCATTTCACAAACAGACCAGAGCACACCGAATAAAAACACATGTTTGGGCTATGGACCAAACACTGCCCACAACAGGCAAAGACAGCCTCTGCAGATAACTGGCCTGAAGTATAAAGAGGCCAGGAAGAAACAGCAGAGCAAACCCAGCACTGGAGACACACTGGGGAGTGCCAGGACCTGGGGAACACAACAGGGCACTGAAGGGCCTCTTCTTTATGCAGCCATTACCTTCAGGAACAGGAGATGTAGCTGGCTTTTTTTAACACACACATACACACAACACACACACACACACACACAACGACAACAAAAACGACAACAACAACAACAGAGACCTAGACAAAATGAGTAGACAGAAAAATTATCTCAGATGAAAGAGCAGGACAAGACCATGGCCAGAGATCAAATGAAACAGATATAAGTAACGTGCCTGAGAGAGATTTTAGAGCAATGATCAGAAGAAGACTCATGGGACTTGAGAAAAGAGTGGAAGACATGAATGAGGCCTTTAATAGAGACATATGGAATAACACAGCAGAGATAAAGGGCTCAAACAAAATGAGACACATGCTTGATGGAATGACCAGCAGGCTAAAAAAATCAGTGGAACAATTTAATGACCTAGAAGACAGTGTAGTGAAATGAAATAAAGCTGAACAAAGGAGAGAAAAAAAGAATTATGCAAAACGAGAATAGAGTTAGGGAACTCAGTGACTCCAACAATGTAATAACATTTGTATTACAGGAATCCCAGAAGAAGAAGAGAGAAAAAGGGGTGCAGAACATTTTCTTGAAGAAATAATAGCAAAACCTCCTTGATCTGGGTAAGAAAGCAGATATCCAGATACAGGGGGTAAAGAGAACCCCCCAAAAGTCAACAAAAGAAGATCCACACGAAGACATACTTTCATTACATTGAAGAAAGATAGTGATACAGAAAAAAAATGTAAAGCAGCAAGACAAAAGAAGACAGTAAGATACAAAGGAAACATCATAAGGTTATCAGGGGACTTTTCTGCAGAAACTTCCTAAGTCAGAAGGCAGTGGCATAATATTTTCAAAGTGCTGAATGGAGAAAATCAGTAGCCAGGAATACTCTATCCAGCAAGGCTATCACTCAGAATATAAGGAAGAGTAGAGCGTTACCAAGAAAAACAAATACTAAAGGAGTTCATGACCACTATATCAGACCTACAAGAAATATTAAAGGGGACTCTTAGAGTAGACAGGAGAGACCAAAGGGAGAAAACACAAAACGAGTAAAAATAAATATTTTATAAAAAATTCTATAAAATCAGTGAAGGAACTCACAAAATAAAAGGGTATAAAATATGACAACATATATCTAAAAATAGGGAGTAAAGGAGTAAAGAATGGTTTCAGACTTAAACCACCATCAACTTAGTATAGACTGCTAAACGTAGAAGAGGTTAGATACAAAACTGAATGGCATTATCTAACAACAATCACTAATAAATGTAATAAAAAAGACAGAGAAATTCAAATATATCACTAAAAAAATCAGCAAGAGAGAGAGAGAAGAAAGGATCAGAGAAAATCTTTATAAACAATGACAAAACAAATAATAAAATGGCAATAAAAACATATTTATCAATAATTATTTTGAATGTAAATAGACTAAGCACACCAATCAAAAGATAGGTCCTATGTCAAAAGACATAGGGTGACATAATGGATAAAGTGCCAGGACCACCTATCCTGCCTACAAGAGTCTTATTTTAGACTTCAAGACACCTGAAGAATAGAGTGAATGCACAGATTCATTTATCATGCAAACAGTTGTCAAAAGAAAGCTGGAGTAGCAATACTTATATTAGACAAACCAGACTTTAAAGCAAACATTGTAACAAGAGACAAAGCAGGACAGCCCAAAAAGAAGGTATAACAATTGTTTATGCACCCACAATGAGAGAACCCAAATGCACAGAACTGAATAACAAACAAATGAACCAGTTAATAATAATATAATAGTAGGGTACTTTAACATCCCACAGACATCAGTGGATATATTATCTAAGGAGAAAATCAACAAGAAAACAATGGCTTTGAAAATGCTACAATGGACCAGATGGATTTAACAGATATATTCAGAACATGCCATCCCCAAACAGCGGAATATACATCCCTTTCAAATACACATGGAACATCTCCCAGAATATATGACATATTAGCTTGTAAAACAAGTCTCAACAAATTTAAGATCAGAGTCATACCATGCATTTTATTCTGACTACAAGCTGTGAAACTTGAAGTCAATCAGAGAAAATATCTGGAAAGGGCACAAATACATGGAGGTTAAATACTATGCTACTAAACAATGGATGGGTCAATCAGGAAATAAAAGAAAAAAAAAAAAAGAAGAAGTACATGTAGACAAATGAAAATGAAAATACAACTGTTTGAAACCTCTGGGATGCAGCCAAAGCCATTCCAATGAGGAAGTTTACAGCAATATAGACATCCCTCAAAAATCCATAAAAATCTCAAATAAACAACAATCACAGTCTTAAAGGAGCTAAAAAAAGAATAATAAACAAAACCTAAAACCAGCAGAAGGAAGTAATTAATAAATATTGGGGCAGAAATAAATAATAATAAAAGAAAATAAAACCAACAGAACAAATCACTGAAACCAGGAGCTCGGTCTTTGAAAAAAAATCAATAAAACTGACAAACCTCTAGCCAGACTTATCAAGAAAGAAGATAAAGGACTCAAATAAATAAAATTCAAATGAGAGAGGGGAAATAATAACCAACACCCCAAAATACAATCTTAGTAGAGAATATTATGAAAATCTACATCCCAGCAAATTGGACAACCTGGAAGAAATGGATAAACTCCTAAAAAAATATAAACCACCAAAACTGAAACAGGAATAGAAAAATTGAACAGACTGATAACCAGCAAAGAAACTGAGTCAATAATCAAAATACTCCCAACAAACAAAAGTCCAGGGCCAGATGGCTTCACAGGTTTATTCTACCAAACATTTGAAGAAAAATTAATATCAGTTAT
Source organism: Hyaena hyaena (assembly GCF_003009895.1). Classification (NCBI taxonomy): domain Eukaryota; kingdom Metazoa; phylum Chordata; class Mammalia; order Carnivora; family Hyaenidae; genus Hyaena; species Hyaena hyaena. The sequence goes on from NW_024081646.1 coordinate 662,212, forward strand.
TCTCAAACTATTTCAAAAAATAGAAAAGAAAGAAAAACTTCCAAATTCACCTCATGAGATTAGCATTACACTATTATCAAAATCAGATAAAGATACCACTATAAAAGAGAACTACATGACCAACGCCCTATAAACATAGATGCAAAAATCCTCAACAAAATATTAGGAAGCTAAATCCAACAATACATTAAAAAATCATTCACATGATCAAGTGGGATTTATTCCTGGGTTGCAAGGGTGGTTCAATATTTACAAATCAATATGATTCTTTATATCACTAAGGATAACAACCATATGATCATTTCAATAGATGTAGAAAAATCACTTGACAAAGTTCAAAATCCATTCATGATAAAAACTCTCAACATGTAGGTTTAGCGAGAACATTCCTTAACATAATAAAGGCTGTATGTGAAAAACCCATAGCTAACGTCATCCTTAATGGGAAAGGTCACGAACAGGACAAGGATATCCATTCTCACCACGTTTACTCAACATAGTCCTGGAAGTCCTAGCCACAACAATCAGACAACAAAAAGAAACAAAGGCACCCAAATCGGTAAGGAATAAGTAAAACTTTCATTATTTGCTAATGACATGATACTATATATAGGGAAACTAAAACCACCAAAAAACTGCTAGAACTCATAGACAAATTCCATATGTTCACAGACCACAGAACCAATGGACCACAATCCATTACATATCTATACATCAATAATGAGGCAGCAGAATGAGAAATTAAGAAAGTAATCCTACAGGGCAAGATGGCGAAGTAAAGAGCTCCGTACTTGCACTCGCGCCCATACATCACACAGAAAAGATCTGAAGCCATTGGAAACCTAACAAAACCTGAGAGATTGGGAGAAAAAGGACGCAGAACCCACTGAGAAAGCCTTCTAACGAAAGTGCGA
>NW_024081647.1:0-182500 GCF_003009895.1 Hyaena hyaena
GAAGGCTCTCTCAGTGGATTCTGCGTCTTTTTTCTCCCAATCTCTCAGGTTTTGTAAGGTTTCCAATGGCTTCAGATCTTTTCTGTGTGATGTATGTGCGCGAGTGCAAGTACGGAGCTCCTTACTTCTCCGCCATCTTGCCCTCTCTTCAGTTTTCTTTTTTTAAGTAGTTTATTGTCAAGTTGGTTTCCATATAACAGCCAGTGCTCATCTGAACAAGTGCACCCCTCCATGCCCATCACCCCCCTTCCCCTCTCCCCCACCTCCATTAGCCCTCAGTTTGTTCTCAGCATTCAAGAGTCTCTCATGGTTTGCCTCCCTCCCTCTCCCCAACTATTTTTTTTTCCCTTCTTCTCCCCCACGGTCCTCCATTAAGGTCCTCCTAATCCACCTATATGTGCAAGCATATGGGTATCTGTCCTTCTCGGCCTGACTTATTTCGCTCAGCATACTTCAGGTTCCATCCATGTTGCTACAAATGGCCAGATTTCATTCTTTCTCATTGCCATGTGGTATCCCATTGTATAGATAAGCCACATCTTCTTGATCCATTCATCAGTTGATGGACACTTAGTCAAAATAGGTCCATATTTTGAAACCTAAGAAACAAGTTGCACCCTGTTCTTCTCCACAAATAAAAACTCCTTTGTTAGCTAGCTCTGTGAGTTCCTAAGCAATGACCTTCTCCCAGACTCTCAGTGGGAGTTGAGGGGCTTTTGCTCAAACATGGTTGATATTTCCAGAACCAGTTGCGTGCATGAAGTAGTTGAGCATCTCAGGTCTGAGTATTTACCTCCAATAGGAGCTTCTCAAGGCCTAAAATTAAAAGTGAAAAAATGAGTCAAGTTATTGAAACAGATTCATTAATTGCAAAACATTCTGAAAACCCACAGACCACTACTGGATTCATAAATGAATAGTGTGACTTCTTCCTTGTGACCTGAATAGAAATGAACTGCCTAATGAGTAGTCAGTTGTTTAAGGTGAGCAATTATTGACACCAGATTAACAGTTATATGATTTGTAGGAGGCCTGGGAGAATGCAGTACAGTGTGAGCCATCTCAGTGAGGCATTGCAGGAGCTCTGTCCTTTGGGGTATAGTGCAAGATCCTCTTCTCACCTCACCAGCTTCCTGTTCACACTAAGTTCTCAAAGCTTACCCTGGAAGATGTTACTCCATTAGGTTCCATTCATTGATACCAAGTTGATAGATACATGACGTAGCTGATCCCTTTTTCTCCAGCAACCAGTGTCTTTGAATGTCAGATGATGACCTCTCAGCTAGAGTTCAGTAACTTAATTCTTATTAGCATTTCATCTCACACAGCTATAACTTGATTTTAAAAAACTTCTTTGGTACCAGCTAAGGATGTGTTTGCACATAAGTTATTTCAGACTGAGTGCAGCAAATACTTAGCTGAGTGCTTGCTCTTTGTAATGAGGCTATGTAAAATTGTAGTCAAGTCTGTGGTAGCAGTACAAAGGCAGCCACCCTTGCTGCTGCTTGGAGATGGAGCTGGGAGCTGGTTGGTGATGCCAGAGTAACATGAATGTAGAAGAGATTTGGTCCTGGGATTAAAAAGATACTGATTTCTTTTTCCAAGAGATAAAATGGGTCCATATAGAAGTTGTCCTATCTTTTACCCTCATTTTCACTTATGTTGACATATCAGTGATACCACACTGATGATGGAAGTCATTAAAGAAATAACATGTTATCCTGAGTTTTCTTCTTTTCCTTTCCTTTTCTTCATTGTGATGAAAAGGACACAGCATAAAGCTTGCCATTTTAGCTGTTATTTTAAGTGTACAATTCATTAGTGTTAAGTATATTCACACTGTTGTGACACAAATCTCCAGAACTTTTGCATCTTGCAAATCTGAAATTCTACCCACTAAACAGAAACTTCTCTTTCCTCCCTCTCCCTTAGTCCTAGTAACCACCATTCTACTTTCTGTTTCTAAGAATTTTAGGTACCTCCTAGAAGTGGAATTATACAATATTTGTCTTTTTGTGACTGATTTATTTCATGTAGCATAGTGTGCTCTATGTTTATCCATGTTGTAGCATATGACAGGATCTCCTTAATTTTTAGGGCTGAATAATAATCCATTGTGTGTCTATAGAATATTTTTAAATTTTTAAAAAAAAATTTTCATATTTTGTTTTTTTGTTCATCTGTGGATGGATATTTGGCTTGCTTCCACCCCTGGGATATTGTGAGTAGCCCTCTTACGAACATGGGTATGCAGATACCTCTCTGAGACTCAGCTCTCAATTTTTTTGGGTATATATCCAGAAATGGGATTGGTGGATCACGTGGTAGTTCTATTTTTAATGTTTGAGAAAACTCTGTACCATTTTCCATAGCAGCTGATCCATTTGTATTTACAGCAGTAGTGCACAAGAGTTCCATTTTCTCCCATCCTTGCCAACATTGGTTATTTCTGTTTTCTTTTTTAAGAGTAGCCATCCTAATGGGTGTGAGGTGACATCTCATGTGGTTTTGATTTGCATTTCTCTGATGAATAGTAATGTTGAGGCATCTTTTCATATGCTTGTTGGTCATTTGTACATCATCTCTAGAGGAGTATTCAAGTACCTTGCCTATTTTTAATTGGATTATTTGATGTTTTGTTGAGCTGTATGAGTTCTTTATGTATTGTGGATATTAACCCTTTATTATACATATGATTTGAAAAGATTTTCTCCCATTCTGTAGGTTGCCTTTCTACTCTCTCAAATGAGTCCTTTGATGCACAAAATTTTTTCAGTATTATGTATTCCCACTTGTTTTTGCTTCTGTTTCCTGTACATTTGGTGTTACAGCCAAGAAATCATTGCCAAGTTCAGTGTCATGAAGATTTTCCTGTATGTTGTAGGAGTTTTACAGTTTTAGGTCTTTGAGTTCTCTGTTATTTTACCTCAGTGTGATTACCTCTCATGCTTTCAAGATCTCATCCCAGGCTTTCTTGTAAGATAGGTCACAGCTTCATAGCTAAAGCCAAGTCATCTTCTGGGATATGCTTTAAACACACACACGCATACACACACTTGGAGTCACTCTATTTAAAAAACCTCATCTGGGAATTATTTATTTGATTTGAGATTTGAATAAGTCTCATTTGAAATAAAGCTTTATCTTTCTTATTCACTCCAAAGAGTAGCTTATAATCATGGTCTGTCACAAATTCAATTCTCACCTACTTTTGGTATTTCTTTTATACCAACCCATGTGCCAGTTTTCCTAGAGTTGGTGGAGTGGTAGTCTGCTCTTAGGTGTTGATAATGATCTCCTAAGAGCATCAGGTAAGAAGAATTTTAAAGTTATTGGATTCCACTGTTTATCACTGGCATTTTATTGTGTATCTGCATTTCCCTTGTGATTATTTTTTTCTTTCATTTGCTGCTCTTCCTCTTGTCTCTAATTCCTTCTCTTTCTTATGTCTTCTCTCTCATTCCTTTTTCTTTACTTTTGTTCTTTTTTAATTCCTTTCCCCAAGAGTATCTTCCATTTTCTCCCTTTAATATTGCCCTAGATATTCTCAGATTCCAGACATGAGAGCACTTTGAGTTGGATTTGCATGACTATTCAAGCTTGAATTTGCTCCTTTCAGTGAAATTCTTAGTCTTAGAAATATGTATCTAGAGATTTGAGGAGTTGTTTAGATGTAAGAATAAAGAAAATAAAAATTTAGTTTAAATATCAAGGAAAAAGATTCTTAAAGAATTGGGCAGCCTTAGCTTTATAATTAGAATTGGAAGATTCAAAAGTCCTAAAGGATCACTAATTGACCATAAGTTGATAATACAGATGATTATTCAACAAAGAGTGTAATATAATAGCAAAATGGTATAGGAACTCTGTATTCTCTTCTTTATTTATACTATGCACAACCTAGATTTTTTTCTTAGATTATGGACTTATAATTTGAGAGAGCTTTGACGACATGATTCAAGGCACTGTGCTTATTATTACATAAGATATTTTTTGTAAATACCACGTGGAAAGTTATACAATGGGGGAGCAGAGGAAAGAAGATAAAAACAAGTATAAATAGACCAAGCATCATAGAAGAGGAACTACTTCAGCTGGGTCTTGAATTGTGAGTAGAATTTAGATAGAGATGAGAAGGTGGAAGGTTAATGACTGAAATTTTGGCATAAGCCAAGGTTGAGGGCAAGAATATTTAAGATGTATTTGGGAAAGAGTAGAGAGATACTTGGTGTTTTGGAATATATGCTAAACTGCTAATGAGACTCTAAAGTATAATAATATAGCAATAATTTTCTTTTGTAAATAACAAGAGGTAGACATATAGTCCAGGAAAGGGGCCACCTAGGGATCCAGGTACTTTCTCCCTATGGTTCTTCTATGGCTCACCAATCCTGTCTGCATCGCAGCTCACCAGAAGAGGGAAGTGGAGAGCAGCCAGCTTTCTTTTCACAGATATGACCTGGAAGTTGCACATACTATGTCTGTTCACATCCCATTGACCCAGACTTTGGCATATGGCATCCCCTAACTGCAAAGGAGTTTGGGAAATGAGTCTCTAGACTAGAATATTGGGAGGCAGATGTCTCTTAACTGACTGCTGGTTAGAACAGAGTTTGCTGTATGGGACAGAGTAGATGGACTTTGAATTCCAAATGTTTGCATAGTACAAATACAAAAATAAATACCTGTCCAGTGAATGCATGAATAAATGAATGAGGGAGTGAATGAATATGTTGTTCAATTTGAACTTTATCCTCTAGACCAGGAGCTACAAACTAAAATGCTTCTAAGAGTACAGATAAATAACATAAATGAGTCACTCAGCCAGGTCTAAATGGGGAGGGATGGGAACCAAACAACTGGAGGGTTAGTGCCACGTCTAAAGCATAGCCACCGGGCAGCTCCAAGTGATTGTTGTGCTATGATGTGGACCCTGTGTGGCAAGATAGTGCAATTTTTTTAAAAAAGTAGGAAATCCGGGGTTTATGTGACATCTCCCAATTTAAAAAATGTTGGATCCTAGTAATTTTAAAACAGGCCAAATAAAGCACATATATAGGATAGATTTGACTTTCAAGTCACTAATTTGCAATCTTTGTGAAAATGAGAAACTACTTAAAATTTATGGTCCAGAGAGTTGGTATAGTTTAAGGAGGTTAATCTGATTGTGGTGCACCTGCCTGGATATACCACTTGCAAACTGGTTCTCTATTGTGGCTGCTTATTATCATTCCTGGAGAGATTTGAAAAAAATTCCAGCCTCAGGCTCCACCCCAGACTAACTAAATTAGGATCTCAGCAGGTGAGTAATATTAAGAGCTCTTCAAACAATACAATGTGCAGTCAAGTTTGGGAGACAGTGCTCTAAGACTAATTTGGAGGGTTATTACAGTAGCCTGGACATATAAAAGGGTTTGAACAGTGATTGGGAAGCCAACTGAGAAAATAGATAGAAGTGGGAAATGTTATAATGGACAAATTGATAAATTTTTTTGACTTTTTAAAAATAAGGGAGTGGAGAAAAGGGGTCAAAAGAATTGAGATTTCAATCTGATTTTGGGGACTGAGAGATGTTAGGAGTTTATCAAATGTTTCCAAAGGATATATGAAATTAAGATACACAGTGGGTGAGTGGGGCAAAGGTAAATGTTATCTTGTATGTAAACTTTGTTGCCCCCATCCAAACTGAGAATTCTAAGTCAGCCTAACACTTTCAAAGATAAGGCTACACTTTTTAAAGGATAATAAGCTTTTGTGTATATTTTGTTTGTTTCAATGCCAGGAAAAGCCTGTGAATTACCATTGCTAACGGACTTGTTGAGATAGTATGCCAAGGTCATTGCTCAAGGTTGTTAGAAAAGAACCAGAGAGATCTAAATCAAATTCCTTCCTAGTTAATACCTTAGGAATTTCAGGCCTGCATCACTTTGGTTTCTGCAGAGCCTTAGATGGGTCTGGAGACTTTATCATGATGATTTAGCACCACCATGAGGCTATATCTAGTTACTACATCTGATTTTTGGCCTCATATATAAAAGGAAGAGGTGCAGTTCTTTTTGTTTATAGTTGTAAACATTAAATGAAAATAGTTCTTTATTATTTTCTTAGAGGCTCTGATTAAATAATATCTTGTATAAAGATAATGAAAATGCCTAAACACATTTGACAGGAAGTATTTCCATGATGATGAAAATCAAGAGTGTTATATATATATATACTTTAAATGTTTTATTTATTTCTAGGAGAGAGAGAGAGAGACAGCGTGAGCAGGGGAGGGTCAGAGAGAGAGGGAGTCACAGACTGAAACAGGCTCCAAGCTCTGAGCTGGCAGTCAGCACAGAGCCCGCCGCGGGGCCCGAACCCACGAACCGCGAGATCATGACCTAAGCGAAAGTCGGACGCTTAACCGACTAAGCCACCCAGGCGCCCCAAGAGTGTTATATTTTTTTAATTCAACTAAAATAATTCTTAGAATTATAGTGAATTCTTCTTTATCCTTAAGCCGAAAGTCATGACCCTATATTGCTAGTAGGATGCTTTGGAAAGATACAATTTACAAAACCAAACAAAACCTTGACGTTTATGGCCCACTTACAAATGTGTCAGGCAAGGTACTAAGAGGTTCATTCATGTAACACATTATCACATTTAATTCTCAAGAGAAAAGTCCGTCTCGGATGCAGACACTCTTCTATTGTATCACCACTTTACCAATGAGGATAGAGAGGCATAAGGATAAGGTCATTTACTCAAGGGTAAAGGAGTTGAAGGCATGAACTTTGGGCTCAGTTTACACCCCCTCCCACCTTTTTAGTTATGAAAACTTGGATAAGTCATTAAAAGTTTACTGTTAAATTAAGTCTCTTAGTTTTTAAAATGGAATATTAATTGTCATGACATTGCACAGATTGTTATATTACAGAGAACAAAGGCTTTTTGTACTAGTCTTACCATTAGTGTGACTTCATCTGTGAATCCAGTGAAGCAGCAGCAGCTTCGGTAAAATCTTAAAATATATATATATATTTTATGTGAGATATATATATATGAGAGAGGGTGATCAGGGGAGAGAGGGAGTGGGGTGGGGGAGACAGAGAGAGAGAGAGAGAGAGAGAGAGAGAGAGAGAGAGAGAGAGAATCCCAAGCAGGATTCAAGCTCAGCACAGAGCTGTAGGCAGGGCTTGATCCCACAACCGTGTGATCATGATCTGAGCTGAAATTGAGTCAGATGATCATCTGACTGAGCCACCCAGGAGCCCCAAGGATAAGAATCTTAATTCTGCCCCTTAGTAGTATTTTTACCTTGGAAATTTAACCTCTTAAGCCCAAGTTTTAAAAAGTAGACATTAATAAAGAAGGTGAATTAGATGATCTCTAAGATACTTTTTAGTTTTGAAATTTTATGAGATTGACTGTGAGGTAATAACTAAGCAGCTGTTTCTCAGTAAGATACACAGTGGAATATATCACTTCAACATGGTTTGCTTTCCATTCCATGGGATTCTGGGTAAATTCTCCTTACAAGGTCCTCCTGGTACATGAATGTGAGACCGTGACATCAGTGAGTCTGAAGGTATAACACCATTCAGGCTGCATTCCTGGCATTGTAATATGACAAGAACCAGACATCCTAGAGGAATTTGGGCCCTGATCAGAGTTCATAAGATGTCACGAGACCAGGGACAATGGTGACAGTGAACAGAGTAACCCAGTAGGAATTAGATATGGATTAGCCTGAAATTATAGGAAATCAGGTAAGCTAAATGAAGCAGATAGGAAGCATTCACTTTGGCAGACTTGCCATTGTGATGTCTTAAAATTACCTGTCAGCAATGTTTTTGTGCTCTGTTCAGACCAGTGGGGGAAAATCATTCCAAGAGGGTGGGTTCTATGTCAAGGTCACTCATGATGTCAGACCATGTCTGAGGTTGCAGATATTACTATATGAAAATGATTGGCCTGAATTTTGCATGGCAAATAAGCAACTTTAACCAGGAAAGATTCAGCCTGGAAGATCAGGCCCATGTGCTTTCCATCTATCATTTTAATGTGAACCTGTGCATCACTTTTTAGGAAGCCAGTGGCTTTACTATTTGCCTTCTTTATTTATCCAGGAATAAAGGAAGCTGTTGGTATTTTCTTTTTTAATGCTTTTAAGATAATCAGATAGGTGTCACTTAGAGGTGGTGCTCTGATATTTCTTATTCATCTGGAGATTTCAGCACTACTTACTTGAAAGGTGTGTGTGTGGTTTGTGTGTGTAAGGGAGAGAAGGACAGAGATAAGCAGACAGAGAGAAAGAGGTGTATGTCACAATTACAATCTAGTACTCTTCCTCTTTCTTCCTACTGGGGCCCATTACTTGATAAAAATAAATCTGGTACGTTGAGTTAACCAAAGGTTTTTTTTTTTTTTTTTTTAATTTCCTGTAGTGTGGAGAAGACTATTTGTACCCATCTAAAGTAAAGTCTCATTGACTCTTGAATGCTGACAAAAACTGAGGACTGATGGATGTGGGGGGGAGGGGGGGATGGGNGACTCTTGAATGCTGACAAAAACTGAGGACTGATGGATGTGGGGGGGAGGGGGGGATGGGCATGGAGGAGGGCACTTGTGGGGATGAGCACTGAGTGTTATGTGGAAACTAATTTGACAATAAACTATTTGTAAAAAAAAAAATAAAGAAATAAAGAAATAACAAACAAAAAAATAAAATAAAATAAATGTATCAAAAATTCAAAAAAAAAATAAAGTCTCATTAAAGCCTTTTTACTTATCCTATCCTCACTATATCTTTGGTTTTATATTGTTTGGTGCATGCCATGGTATTCAAGAGACTGTTGACTAGGGCCTTCTCCACAGGATACAGGGCTTATGAAAAATTATATTGTGCCCATTCTTCTTTCTAGACACACATTTATATGAGCAAAATATAGCTGGGAAGAACTTCAAGAACAGTAGCGTTTTTCAAGATGCCAAAAAGATGAATATACAGCAAAGTACTGGGTAGAACTCTATGGCAAAGGAAAGGGTGCATCTGGTAGGAAGAGATTTCTGGAGTCACCTGTATTAACAGGTGGGGGAGCTTCTGTGGTGCTAGCTGGTGGCAGAGTGTGGTGGATGAGAATATTATGTTATCTTCACCAAGTGACATGGCCTTGTCCCAGTTTCCCCCTCTGCAAAATAGGGTTAAAAGTGTTATCTACCACATGGTGGCTGGCGAATGCGTTAAAATGAGCAAAGAGCTGAGCTGAGTACCTGCTATGTAGTAAGCATTTGCTAAGTGTTCATTCCTGTGGTTGCTATTGTTGTTATTATTACTGTTATGAGAGGTCAGGGGTCAGGCCTTAGCAGTTTCCTGTATGTAGGTCATTCTGTCTGTAACCTCCAGGTTTGCTGCTGCTGCCCCGGTCCAGCCCTCATCTGCTACTTCACGGTGTACTGTAGTAGCCTTTTAACTGGCTTCTCTGTTCCCACCCTTATACTCAGTCTTTTGGGATCAGACGTCACCACTCTGTTTTCTCCTCTCACCTTCAGCCACCTCCATCATTATGAAGCCTCAGACCCCTACCCACAATGATTAAGGCCACTTCTCCATCCTCCTGGGAACTGTGCTGGTTGCCCTAGATTTTTGCACTACTCTTCTCTATGAGACTCTGAGCCTCCTGTCTTGACAGATGATTCTTATATTGTATTGGAGATAATTCTTCTGTAATTGGCCCAATAATTTTAGTTAATGCACTTCTTGACATTTTAGGAAGTTTATGTAGGGGAATTTATGCCATGAATATGTGTTCAGACAAATACAAACAGGCTGCTAGTTTATAATATTGTCACACAGCAACCTTATAAATAATATTTACTTACTTATTTATAATTTGTATTTATACATATTTATAATATTTATTTATAATTATGTGCTTATAAATAATAATCCCCACAGCACTGTTTAACCAAAGGGAGGGTCATTACAATATATTACAGGAAGAAAAAGGAAGGGCCTTCAGTAGGTTTAGAATTATCCCTCAAAGCTCTGATTGCTAAAGATGGAAAGATTAAGAAAGTGTCTTGGAAAGGCAGTAATAGGTTGGGGTGATTTGTTGGGAAAGGAACATTTGGACTTGATGTTGAAGGATAGACATGGGGAGCGGATTGGGAGACATTGGGAGTGTGTGAAGGTCACCAAGATCAATTTCCTGTCCAACTAGAAGAGAGAAGGTGAATCATCTGAACATATATAGCTTTAAAGGAGGCTCTGTATGCAAGAGCCACAGATGTGAATGGTCAGAAAGGCATGAGGAATTGCTCAGTGCAGAACCCTCATCTTACAGTGAGAACCTGTCTCCCCCAGTCCAGAGTACTTCCTATGAAAACATCCCATCTCCTGGTTATACTAGATTTTGCAAGCTTGTCACAAAGAGTCTGCAAGTACTTTTTTTTTCTTTCAGAGATCAGCACTAAAATGCTCCTAATGCCCCACAACTGTCGGCTTTCTTATCATTGTAGCCCTGAGATTCTTTGAAGCAGATTCTCCTCCTCTGAATTTGGCATATGTTTGAAGAGTTTCACAGTTGATTTTAAGACAAACCAGTGTCAAGAATCATTGAGACAGACATGGAATGAGGGACTGGAACAAAGCATCTTGAGCGCATTGCCCTCTGGGGCCTCATGATGTGGAAGGCACAGTGGATATGGCCCTGACCCTGTTCCCAGGTTATCTCATCCATGCTTATGGTCTCCAGGACCACCTGTATGTTACTTTCTCTAACCTGGACCTTGCTCCACACCTCAACTGAGTTCAGAAAGCAAATTCATGATACCTAATACCATGTTCTTCATCTGCCTACAAGCTGTTTCTTCCTTCTGAATTTCTTATTGCTTCTTTCAGAGAATGGTACCTTTAACTAAAATTAAGTTGGCAGTCATTTTGGATTCTAACAAATTTCTCATCCTGGACATTCAATTGGTCCTGTCCCTTTTAACTTGTCTTTCTGTGTGGCCTGGCATCTTTTCTGCATGCCCAATGCTGCTGCCTTGGTCCAGCCCTCACCGACTACTTCATGTTGTACTTCATGCAGCCTTTTAACTGGCTTCTCTGATCTCAGCCGTGTACTCAAGCATCCACTCTCTACACTGCAGCTAGACTGAGTCTTCTAAGATGCCAAAACTCCAAGTGTGTTATGTGTGGTCTGGGTCCTGGTCAAGCCCTCCAATCTCATTTCTCAGTTTCTCCCTATTTGCCTTCAGAGTGTTAGCCATTCAGCTACATAGAGTTCTTAGGTAAGCTGTTCTCTCTCAGACTTTATCTGCCAGGAATGTTCTTCTCTGCTCCTCTCAGTACCCTTGTATTTATTTATATTTTCTGAATCAATTACACTTATCCTGCATGGCTCAGCTTACTTGTGATTTCCTCCTAGAAGCCCTCCTTGATGCCCCAAGACTGAGTTAAATGCCTTTCCATTAACTCCTGAACACTGGGATGATCTACAACAGAGGTTCCCAGACTGTGATCCAAGTACCTCTAGAGTTCCCAAGATCCTTCATGGGGTCCACAAGGTCAACTATTTTCATATTGACACCAGAATGATGTTTGCCTTTTCACTCTCATTCTGTGTACAACGGAGTTTTCCAGAGGCTATGTGACCTACGATATTTCAGTAGATTAAATGCAGAAGTAGAAATGGAATCCAGCTGTCTTCTATCAAGCCAGACATTAACAAGATTTGCATACAGCTAACATCATGCCACTTGTCACTGTTTTTGAAAAGTTATTTTTCATAACAAGGTACTATGTTAATATGCATCTAATAGATTATTGTTATAATAAGTTATACATTATGATAAATTAATTAATAAATGTTTTTAAAATTTCTAAAATGAATATTGATAATTATGAATGCATAGAAACAAAAGCTCTTTGGGCTCCTGAATAATTCTTAATAGTCTAAATGAGTTCTAAAAGTTTGAGAACTGCTGGTCTATGTTATCACACATCACAGTTCATATTACTGTCCTCTGAATTCTGTAAGAGAGGCATCTGGATCATTCATATGTTAGTTCCAGGCCCTATACAGTTTCTGATACATAGTAAGCTTTCCATAAATACTTTTGGAATAAAAGACCTAATACATGCATGTGTATGTGTATGTACATGCACTTAGAGTTTAAACAAAAAAGACACTTTAATCTTTACTTGAGTGGGCTAATGCTACCCAATCTAGGTAGAAATATATAATTAAACCAATAGTAATCTGAAATTTTGCATTAATTTTAAAAGCTCTAGTTCTTTTTGTTTTTCTGAGCTCTAGAAATTTTGGCCAAAGAATGTCTCTGAAAACTTTGAAATTTGAGCTGTGTGTTGAATACACAACACCTGAGTTCTTCTGACTTGGCTATCTACTCTTTGTGTGATATCAGTTAAGTACTTAATCTTTCTGAGCCTCAGTTTGCTCACCTGTAAAATGGGGAGCATTGAACTAGATGGGTCCTAAGGGCCTTTTGAAGACTAGATCTTTGTTTCTGATCTGCATGTAAACTTTTCTCCTTTCCAAGCACATGTATTTAGATAATACTATTTTCTGTCTTCTTGGCTCTAATGATAGTGCAGTGGTTGAATTTCTATCCTTTACTGATTTGCCACCCTGAAGTTCTCTGGTAGAAAGATGGCTATTTTCTTCTTTTAAAAAATTTATTATTGAAGTATAATTGACATACAAATATTAGTTTCAGGTGTACAATATTGTGTTTCAACAATCCTACACATTACTACTCAATGCTCACCGTAAGTGTGGTCATCCTTGTCACCATCCAATATTGTTACAATATTATTGACTATATTCCCTATGCTGTACTTTTTGTCTTCATGACTTTTTTTTATTCAAGTGTAGTTGACAATGTTACATTAGTTGCAGGTGTACAGCATTGTGATTCAACAACATACATTTCAACAACTCCATAAATTATGCTATGCTCACTGCAAATGTAACTACCATTTGTCACCATACAACACTATTACAATACTATTGACTATATTCCCTGTGATGTTCCTTTTATCCCTGTGACTTATTCATTTCATAACTGGAAACCTGTATCTCTCACTCTCCTTCACCCATTTTCCCATCCTCTACCCACTTCCCTCTGGCAACCACAAGTTTGTTTTCTATATTTATGCTTCAGCTTTTTTTTTTTTTTTTAAGAATTTACATATGAGTGAAACATATGGTATTTGTCTTTCTCTGACTTATTTCATTTGGCATAATGGCCCCTACATCCATCCATGTTGTCACAAATCGCAAGATCTTCTTCTTTTTTTATGGCTGAGCGATATTCCCAGATACACATATTTATATCACATCTTCTTTATCCATTCACCTATGGAAAGACACTTGGGTTGTTTCCATATCTTGGCTATTGTAAATCATGCTGCAAAAAACAAATAAACATAGAGGTGCATATATGTCTTTTTGAATTAGTAGTTTTTTTCCCCCTTTAGGTAAATACACAGTAGTGGATTTGCTAGATCACATCGTATTTCTAATTTTAATTTTTTAAGGAAACTTCGTTGTTTCCCACAATGGTTGCACCAATTTGCAATCCTACCAGTAGGGTTCCATTTTCTCCACATTTCCAATAATATTTGTTATTTCTTGTCTTTTTGATTCTAGCCATTCTGACTAATGTGAAGTGATATCTCATTGTGGTTTTGATTTGCATTTCTTTGATGATCAGTGATGTAGAACATCTTTTCACATGTTGTTGACCATATGTATGTCTTCTTTGGAAAAATGTCAGTTTAGGTCCTCTGCCAATTTTTAAATCACATTATTTGTTTGTTTTCTGGTATTGAGTTGTATAAGTTCTTTATATATTTTGGATATTAACCCCTTATTGGATATATCATTTACAAAATTCTTACCCCATTTACTAAAGTTGGCTATTTTCTTGCTTAGTGTGATAATTCCATTTTTTTCCTAAAAATAATAACCTTGACATTACTGAAGAACTCTGTGTTCCCCAAAGAAAGTTGAGAATATTTAGATAAATAACAACTCAACAATTGCAGGTAATCTTTTGAATGATCTTAGCATTCTACAAACACTCCCATCTAGCCACACGCGTTCTTGTTCCATATATTGATTTCCTAGGAGGTAATACTAATCTGAAAGTATTTAGACCTAATCTAAACACAGGATTATAACAACATTTTCAGCTTTGCACTTTAGTGTCAAGGAGCTGTGCCTTTCACCAAAACTTTATGGATATGTTAGGAAATGTATATTAAAAGCGGTTAATTTGCTCCAGTTAATTAGGTCAGGGGAGACTTAAAGCTGTAGGAAAAAGAGAAAAGGAATGAGCAGGGAGAGAGAAGAGGAGAAGAAGGGAGGGTAGTGAAAGAAAGGAGAGAGGAGTGGAGACCAAGAGAAAGAAGTGACTAAGAGAAGAGAAAAGAGAAGAAAAAGGCAAAAGAGAAACAGTGGTCATGAAAGAGAGGAAAGGGGGAATTGGAAAGAGCACAGAATGTGGGACTTACCTTAACAGAGGTGGCTGTGATGGGGATGGTTAAAGCTTTGTGGCTCAGGCTGGGGTTCTCTCAAAGCTTGGGGAATAAGAATGGACCACACTGGGTGTTCCTGTCCTTTGTTTTGCTTTCTGTGAACCTCATGGGAGTAACTCTGGTCAGAAGGGTAGTGTGATGTAGCTCAGAGATTGGGGTCTGGAACAAAACTACTTAATATCTATCTATTTAGTACTTTGTGACCTTGAATAAATTGCATCTCTTCTATGCTTCAGCCTCTTCATTTATACAATAGGGAAATTCATAAAGACTCAATGACTACATAAGTTATTAGAAAAATAACTGGTAGACAGTCACCCAGATGTGAAGGATTGTTATTTATAACACAAGATATGAAAAACCTATAAACCATTCAACTATCATAATCCTAAATTTTAAGGTATGAACATCTCAGGTCCTCTTGGGGATTTAGGGGCAGATAAAGATGACTCAATTTGGTCATTCACTGCCTCTGGGGAATTGGGGTGCTTGATGCAAGATCTCCCTTAGAGAAAGTAAGCAAATCTTTGGGGCAGCCAAATTCCATGGGAAGATCCCTAGCTTCACTCCTGTGAAAGTGTTCATGGTTGTGCAAGTGCTTGAACGTGTCTATATTTCAGTTTTCTCCTCTGTAAAATAGAGAATGTGGAAATCTTACAGTGTAGGGTTGTTGTTAGAATTGAATAAGTTCCTGGCACATAATAAGTGCTCAATTAATAGTAACCTATTATTACTTCCACTCTATTTCCAATTCTTTCATTTGTGTTTTTATTAGACTTTGATGATATGTGTTTCAGTCTTGTTTTGCCCTTAGATGTGTTGAATACTTTTTATAAAGCAATAAGCAGCCACTGAACTCAAACTCTGGATTTATTGGAGAAAATTCTTTCACATTGTGAGAATCAGGCATCTTTCTGGGCTCTTCTTTTCCCAGCCAAAACTATTGTCAACAGTATTTGAAGATGATGATTCAGCTCAATTTATCCCTTCTACGTGACATAGAGTTCAGAATAGAACTTCCCACCTGGTCAGTTTTAGATAATACCATTCCATGCCTTTTTGCTCTCTTTCCAACTGACAGCCTTTTACTTTATTCTGGGATAATTTTATCAGGAATATTTTTATATTCTAAAGGCATCCCATTCAACCTTTAGAAAAGAAGCTTAAATATTTCATAAAACATTTCAGTGTTTGAGTTTTCTTGTGGCATCAGAGTTAAAACTGCTTTAAACCATTTCATTTTCTTTTCAATCTTTTTTCTAAAAGCACACACCATATCCTCCCTTCTGTCAATTACTTACACTGTGTTGGATTTTGTGGGTAGGAACATTGGTAAATGTGTGAGGTGGTAGAATCCAAAGCATCTCTTTTAACTCCTTGACATTTTATCTTGAGCCTCTTGGGTAGCACATTAAATACATAGATTACCTTTCCTTCCCCTGCCCCTCTAAAAAAAAGGAAGGAAAAGTAAATTGGAAAGGAAAGGTAAATTGCATTTGAGTACTTTTGTGTATAAATCTGAATTAGGCATTTCATATAGGAACTATGTATATATGAATTAACTGGAAATGGAACACTAAATATAGACATTGGTAGATATATGTATAAAACCTCAATGCATACTTTTGCTTCTAAATGGAGTTCTAAGTTTTCCAGTTATCAGAGCCTAAATAAAGCTTCCTTGTGGGTAGGCTAAGAGAATTGCAACTACTCACTGGTAGTCATCTCTAATGTAAAGACTGGCTCCAAAGCATGTGGCCTGTTTTAAAATATTAAGCCAGATTATTCTTAAACTCTTGGCTATTAATGGAGAAATGTGATCCCCTTCAGACCTGCTGGTGGAATAAGGAGATAGGGGAATCCAAAGTAACCTGGAGTCACAACTCCCTCCCTTGCATGCCCAGAGTAGTCACTGTTCCCTCTCATCTTGTAACTGTGTGGGAGCTTCTCTGATCCATCTCCCTTGTGGCCTAGCATTGTGCTGCACACTTACTGAATAATCAAAACTTTTTGAGTGAATGAGATAAAAGATCAAATTAGAACTTGTTAATTAGGAATGGTTTTTTAAAATCATTTATCAAGTCCTAGGTTTACCTCAGGCCTTAAAATATATACATTTTCTAGAAATCCCCATGTAAACCCAAGATGGATATTGCTGTCCCTATCTTACAGATGAGGAAACTGAGGCTCAGAGGCATTAGGTAGCTCATTTGGTTTATGCGGGTAGTAAGAGGTGGGTGGAGCCTGGAATCAAATTCAGTGTGTTCTGGTTGTAACAACTGTTCTCTTACTAATATCCATACTGGTTCATGATGGGGATGGTTTTTCTTCTCTTTTAATATAACCACTTCTGCCCCCCCCATAATTAATCCTTATTTAAATGTTTTTCAACTTCCAATTTCTTCCAGGGACTTGGATGAATTGTTAGATCAGTTGGCCTTTCAATATTTCCTGTGGTGCCCGTGAGGCTCTCTAGATTCAGATTCTGAATCCACTACCTTCTAACCATGTGGCACTGCACAGGCCTCACCTTTCAGGGCCTCAGTCTTCTCACCTGTAAAACAGGTCACAATACTACCTACCTCACAAGGTCTTAATGAAATTCAAACAATCTAATGGATATAAAATACTTTTAAAAGGTTTTGGCATACAGTGAGAGGATAACATATTGTTTCAACTAGTATCGTTCAGATGAGATCATTCAGCATATCTTTGAATCTTGGAATACTAAGAAAAGAGTACATACTTTTAATAAAGTTTACAAGATTCAACAATAGAGACTGAACAATTTTTTATAAATATAGTGAAAATAGTTTCCTTTTGTGGTGCTCTTCAGCCAGTCCCTGTCTGAAGACAGCTAATTTGATCTAGATGAGGTCAGACATCATGCTTCATTTCTTTGTACACTGAGAAATGAGAATCTTTCTTGGGGTACACACACACACACACACACACACACACACACACATTAAAACAACAAACAACACAAAGAAATTACCAGTTGAGGTCCTTGGCTGAACTCCTGAGAAACAAGGGCCATCTTCTCATGATTAAGGTGAGTCAGACTCATCTGTAATTGAGGCACTGGTATAATGGGCTAATTCTAGCATGTAACTGCCCTGCATTTTTCATTGAAATTTTCCATGAGATACAAGTGAGATTTACAGTGATTTTTGTTTGCAAACAAACAAACAAAAGATGTGTGTTCCTTGTCAAGTATCTAGCCTCATCAAAGATCTCTTTCAGAAAAATTAACAGAAAATAGTGAATGTGAAGGAGAAATGACTGAGAGCTTAGAAAATTTTGCCTCAGTGCCAAGATTGTGAGACTGGTAAGAATTGTTCCTTGTCTTTCATCTGAGTCCCATGACGTGTCTCTGAGAATACTATTGCTAGAGGTCAGTGTGGTAGGGTGAGAGAAACAGACTTCAGAGTGAGAAATGGGTTCAGATCCCAACTCTGCCATTGGCAAGTCACTCACCTTCTTTGACCCTCAGTTTCCTCATCTGTAAAATGACCAGAATCAGAACCACTCCACAGACTTGTAACAATACAGCATCCTATTGTATATATCCACCTTTCCCCTTTTAGAGAAATAGGTTTCAATTCCAATTTGGCATAAAAATCATGTAATTCTATAAAAAAAATTATTCCCTAGGCTTACAACACCATAAGGCAGAGACTATGTCTCGTTTTATACTGTATTGCTATCTTCTGGTCCCATACCTGGCACCAGGAAGGCTCTCCCTTTCTATTCCTGCTCCATGTGACAGGCTTGCTGGAGAGCAACAGTAATCACGTCCACAGTTTGTATTTAACCAGACTGGGTTTATTGTAGAGAGAAATAGGTAGGAACATAAAAGAAATAATGGGCATTCTTTTTTTTTTTTTTTTTTAAATATTTTTATTTATTTCTAGGAGAGAGAGAGACAGCATGAGCAGGGGAGGGTCAGAAAGAGAGGGAGATACAGACTCTGAAATAGGCTCCAGGGTCTGAGCTGGCAGTCAGCACAGAGCCCGACGCGGGGCTCGAACCCAGGAACCGCGAGATCATGACCTAAGCGAAAGTCGGACACTTAACCAACTAAGCCACCCAGGAGCCCCAATAATGGACATTCTTTAAAAACATTTTTTTTTAATGTTTTATTTATGTCTAGGAGAGAGGGAGACAGCATGAGCAGGGGAGGGTCAGAGAGAGAGGGAGATACAGACTCTGAAACAGGCTCCAGGCTCCGAGCTGGCAGTCAGCACAGAGCCCGACGCAGGGCTCGAACCCACGAACCGCGAGATCATGACCTGAGCGAAAGTCGACGCTCAACCGACTAAGCCACGCGGGGGCCCCTAAAAACATTTTTTAATGTTTATTTATTTTGAGAGAGAGATTCAGACAGAATGTGAGTGAGGGAGGGAGGGACAAAGAGAGAGGGAGACACAGAATCCAAACCAGGCTCTAGGCTCTAAGCTGTCAGCACAGAGCCTGAGGTGGGGCTCCAACCCACGAACTGTGAGATCATGACCTGAGCCGAAGTTGGATGCACAGCCGACTGAGTCACCCAGGTAACCCAGTAATGGGCCTTCTTAACCTGTCATGAGGGGGTAGCTATGTACAAGACTTGAGTGTAAATTTTCCTTCTGAATATGATCTTCAAATGTAACCAGGTGAGGGCTCTAGCAAATTATTATTATTATTATTTTTTTTTTTTACAAAACCTGAAAGTGTACATTTGCATGCACTTTTACTGACCTGCTTAATCTTTAAAAATGCTGATGCTTTAGAAAGTTTAAAAGTAAGATTTTTAAGCACTCCATTAAGGAATTTTAAAATGCTTGGGGTGCCTGGGTGGCTCAGTCGGTTAAGCTTCTGATTTTGGCTGAGGTCTAATCTCGTTTGCGAGTTAGAGCCCCACGTCGGGCTCTGTGCTGACAGCTCAGAGCCTGGAGCCTGCTTCGGGCTCTCTGTCTCCCTCTCTCTCTCTGCCCCTCTCCCGCTCTTGTGCACTCTCTCTCTCAAAAATGAATAAACATTAGAAAAATAAAATGCAAATAATTTGACACTGGGAAGTGTGCTGTCCACTGGTGATAACAAGGCTAACCGCTTTCCATTTTCTTTCATGTTGGGTGGCCAGGGTTTCTTCTGGGTGTTGAATTCTGGCCTGGCTCTAGTGAAGAGTATAAAGACTCTCAAAACATGTGTCAGATAATGAAAATACTAAGGGACCTATACTAAGGGATATCATTTAGGAGGTGGGTGGGAGGATTGGAGCCTGTGGACTGAGTCATACTCAGTGCTCTCCTAGAGAGCGTGACAAGAGTCAGAGAAGGGTAATGGAAAGGGACAATAAGGACATTTGTGGTAGAAAAAGAAAGGAGAGAGATGAAGCAGATAAGATACAGCAGCAGGAGTTTGAACAATGAAGGCTAAAATGTGGCCTCTCAGAGGTTTGTAATTCAGCCTGCAGGAGTGAGTTGAATGTGCACAAGATGTGCTTTTATGTAGTGCACTGGCAGCATTGGATTGTATCACGAAGAAAATCTGGGTTTTATAGTCATCTTGGACTCTCAGAGTAAGTAAGTGTGAATTCAGAATATTAGAGAAACAGAGGTGGTTCATGTAATAAGAATAAGTACAAGTTTGAATATAGACAGAATTCTGATACAGGCAGAATACGTTTCACAGAAACATCCAGGAGAGTGTTCGACTCTATTGATGGTAAAAAAAAATTTTAACTATTAAAATTACTTGAATTGAATAGGCCAGTGCTTACTCATGCTTTAAGCTCTGCTGAAATTTTTGCCTCAATGTTATTTATCTTTTTATTCTCAACAATGTCCAGAGGTGTGGTTTACACAGAGGAGGCACTTCATAAATATTAGTTTAAAAGTGAATGAGTGCCCAATATTTGTTATACTAGGATTTGATCCTCATGACAAAATAAAATTTGTATTTTCCTCTGTGGTTTTTTTTATGTAACCTCATTTTCCTTTATTCACACCACAAGGACTCTAGGGAGCTTCTCAAAATTAGCATCAAATATTCACTACATACATCCAAAAGTGAATTCTCTTGCATATTGCATGCCTGGTTCAATATACTGAGTGGCACTTAGTTGGTCTTTCTTACAAGAGCATCTCATGATATAGGTATAGTACACAGGATACTGTCCATTACACAGTACACTGGAGAGGCACACACATAAAGAGGCTGAGAGAGATAGAGAAACAGCAAGTGACAAAGGTAAAAATTGGATGGACTCCACTTTCATCTACCTTTATGGTTTCTGTTTATATTTTTGTGGCTGCACATATTAGCAGGAGGGGAGGTGGAAAGCTAAGAGCTTCCTAAGAGAGAGGAGTGTTTAGCTTTTTATTATAAAATTGCAGAGATTCTCCAGGTTTCTCTTGTGATGGATGGATGAAACTTTTTAGCACTGGCAAGAAGAGTTGAGAAATTGTGCAACAAATGAAAATTGGTGAGATAGGGATATAATTCAGAGGAACCCCAGAGGGAAGCCTTGAAAAGACCTCTCTTTCCTCTGTATCAGACAGCTTTGGTTTTGCTGTCTGGCTAGGCTATGCAGAGAGATCATCCAGGAAGTTTCACCTGGTCCTGTGAGTTTGCCTAATCTGCATCTCATGGATTTCAGCTAACTCTGTAATCATGCTTCTGTTAGGAAATCTGTCACACATTTTTTAATACTCTTTGGCTAAGACCAACCTTTTGTGATGCAGTACCCATGCAATCACATATACACGCATTGTTTTGTTTGCCTGCTTTTTGGAGGAAGAGAAGATAATGAATAGTATCTAACTGGTCATATTTCAAATAACAGCTTTTACTATTTGTCTTCTTGGATTTAATCAGTTCTTTCCAAAATAACTTCCTTCCTGACTTAATGTTCTTCCAAAACCAATTTACAGATAAAACAACTCAAGTCCAAATTCAATAGTAAATACTATTTAGTGATATAAAGTACTATTTCACCTCGCAATTATCAACCATCTAGACTCTGGTATTCTGATGAGGCTCTGTAGATGTTTCTGTAAGTCCATTTGGCCAACAGATAATATCTTAAGTTTTCATAGAATTTAATTATGAGAGCATGAAGAGTTGGGACATCAGTTCTAACACGCTCTACCATTGTCTCTGCTCACAGATTTACCAACACATCTGTACACATCTATGGTAAACATCAAGTCAGATAAGAATTTCTTATGTATTGAGTTGTAGGCAGTCTACCAGAAAGAGGGATTTGGGGAGTGATGTTTAAAACAGATAGGAGGCTCGAATGAATAAAGGAGCCTGAAGTAACATCTGTATTAAAAGGTTCAAGTATTTGGGAGGAAATGAAAAACAAAGCAACTCTCAAATTTATGGAAATGTAGAAAAGGAGAAAGAGCAGACAAACTGATACCCTCAATCTATGAGAAAGGGCAAAAGGAAGTACTTGGCATGGATTCTCACCATTTAGAATGAGACACAATATGAGAAAAGTAGAGAATAGGATGATCTGGGTGGATCATCAGAAAAATGCATTTGGTAGGGGAATGCACTGTGTGACATTCTTGAAACCATCCCTGTGGGACACATTTTCACCTCACCTGGAAGAAACACTGCTGAGCGATGACCAAAGGAAGTCTCAGTGAGGTCATTAGTTTGGGGTTGGAGGCTGGGACATGAGGCATGTTAAACTATCTTCTAGTTGCCAGCTCAGCCAATTAATTGCAAATGCATAGGCCTTAGCTTCTAATTAAGATGATGCTAATATGATATTTTTTTATTGGCTTTACCAAAACAACTTGATTAGGGTAGATTTCCGAAAGGATAAGTGTGATTATCGTTTGGTCTTGGCACAATAGGGATAAAATAAGGAAAGCTTTGGGTAGCTTTTTGAGGCATGGGATATACTACCATGCAGGATGATTAGCTGAGCTCTACACAGCCTGACAGCATTACCAGAGCGTCAGGGGACATTCTGATGGACTCCATGTGTCCCAATGCCCACAGCTCTGCTCTGTCTCCCTTTGACAGACAGGAGTGTGTTTCTGAGTGTTACTTGTCTGTCTTCCTCTTTACCATCCTTCTCTGTCTCATTTTCTAGGAATCATTTTGAGGCCAAATTCTAGAATTAAGGGGTTATAAATCTTAAACTATTATTTAGGAGAAACCTTAATAACAAAGCCTAGCTTCAGGGCACCAAGGTGACTCAGTTGGTTAAGTGGCTGATGTTCAGCCTAGGTCACGATCTCTCCAGTTCCGAGTTCGAGCCCTGCGCTGGGCTCTGTGCTGACAGCTCAGAGCCTGGAGCCTTCTTGGGATTCTGTGTCTCCCTCTCTATCTCTGCTCCTCCTCCACTTACACTCTGTCTCTTTCTCTCAAAAAGAAATAAACATTTAAAAAAAAGAAGAAAGAGAGAAAGAACCAAAGCCTAGCTTCTGAGAAGCACGATAAAATGGATTTTCACCTATTCTTAACTCAGTCTCAGGATATCTTAAGTTAAGCATTAAGAATATTAACCCAAATTAATCAAAAGGCAAACCTGAAGAACGGGTTAAGTTTAATAGGAGAAATAGCTCTCCAAGCCATTTCAGGGAATGCAAATGTAGAGGCCGGTCCTTGCTTCTTTTGACCTCCAGGTGGTGCTGTTTACCTAGACACAGAAAACAGCCACCCAGCCCCATTCCTTTCCCTTAGGTTCATAGCTGGGCTTTCATTTTTCCAAAATATTTTCCGTTTCTACAGATGTGTTCTTTTAAATGGTCAATAAATTTTTATAACCACTATTTGAAAAATTGCAAGATTACTGTGATTTGTGCTTCCTAGCCAAGAATATTTCTTTATGTGCAGGACACACCCAGTCAAGTGTTTATGTGTTTGTTCACTGATCCCACCTCCTGTACCCTTCCTTGCTTCTTAGAACCCAGGCTCAGGCACAGACAGTTGGGCTGTCAGTAGAACTCATCCAAATCCCTTTAGACATTTACGTGATTTAAAAATAGATTTGTAGTTCAGTTAAGGCAACTCAACTCCATAGGCTTCTGAGTAAAGAACACCATCTTTACAGGAATGCTTTTATCCCCAAAGCCAGCGAGTGTTCCTAGCAGGCCTGACCTGATTTTTTGGTTTGGGGGCACTTGTCAGACACCAGAAATGTTTTGATGATTTGAAGACCTCTTTACAAAGACATCTGACAATCTAATCCAAATTCCTCAGAAAAAAAATGTTCCTAGGGAAAAACCGAGAGGGAGTCATGCATAATTTTTTTCCATTTTGATAGATTTCAGTGCTGGGAATCATGGAAATTCCATTCTACAGTATGGAACCAGAATGGGAGTCCAGGGGTATCAATTTTTACTGTCAGTGATGTTTGGAATTTTTAAAATTGCCTTTAAAGAAATGACCAACTAACATGCTTTTCTTGTCCTTCCCCCCCCTTCCCTTTTCTGTCACCAGGGGTTTGTAAACAAGCTGGATGAATTCATTCAATGGTTAAACGAAGCCATGGAAACCACTGAGAATTGGACACCCCCGAAAGCAGAGACAGATGGCCTTAAACTGTACCTGGAGACACACTTGGTAGGCAAGACCATGTTGCTTTTGCTGTTAGTAATGGGAGGATTTTAATGCACTGCTTGTTTGTTTATGGGGAGTATAATTTTTATTTATCAGAAGTCATTATATGCTAATGAAACCAAGTTTTAATGGGGTAAACTGCAGAAGCTGAAAATTTACAGGCATTTCAGTGTACTATGAAATCTAAATCCTCCACATTTCTAGCTATTTTTTTTCAAAACTTTTTCCAGTAAGGCGAGTAATTAACTTAAAAATACCTTAGAAAATTTACTAGACCCTTGCTCCCTAAAGTATGATTGAAGGTTTTCCTCTTCTTAAAAAATAAATAAATGAAAGAGATAATTTTGATGACCATTCTAAGCTTTCTAGAATCCTTGTAAAATTAATGAACCTCTCATTATCAAGAGGGTCTACATTATCTGTTCTACACTGGGTTATTTTAATAAAATATTTAAAACGATGATCTCCATCATTTTTGCTGCTATGTGGGTTTTTCAGCATATAATTAATACAACTGTCATTACACCCGTCCCTGTGCACAGGGAGAACCATGGAGGGGAAGTGGAAAATACTTGGATGAATATGCTTCTGAATATGTTAGAAGCAAGAATTATAGACTGGGGGACATTTGATGAACCTCATGAGATTTTTACTGAATGCTTCAAATGGCCGATATCAATTATGAAGGGGTGGAAACCAAGTAGTGGAGTGTGATAAAGCATGAAGAAAAAGCACGTTGTCATAGGAAATGAAAATTCAAGCTTTAAGGATCTCATCTTTATTCCTTTCACCGATAGTATAAAATTGACAAAGGCAATGAACACGAATCCTTGGGTACCCAACTGTGGGGTTGATTTTCTGCCCCTCTTACACACTCAGAATTTGGATTGAATAAACATTGTGTGGGAGTCCTCCTGGTGCATGAGTTCACAGGGTTCCAGACCATTCCCTGTGATGTTAAATGACAGAGAGGGAGGTGAGAGAGGAAAAGAGGGGAATGAGAGAGAGGATGTTTTAGTCTTTTGGTGTTTGTGTTTTGCAGTCTATTTTATATCATTGCAAGTAAAACAGCCTCAAAATCCTATTGCTGCATGAAAATGGCTTTGTGGATGATAAAAGATGACCAAATGATGTGTAAGAGGATGAGTGTATTGCTTCCATTTTTAGAGACCTGGGTTGATGGTGTGTAAAAATGCCAGTGACCCCAACCACCTCTCTTGTACATGGGTTTTTAAATATTGCCCTTGGTACTCAATTCCCTGTTGAGTAGAGCCTTGATTTTTTTTTAAAGAGGGCATTTCATAATAGCAAGATAAAGATATTCAGTGCTTTATAATGTAAATTGTATTAATTAGAATGTCAACTTTTCACTGGCATTGTTCTGACAGAAATTCTAATCTGTGTTTAAACAGGAGTATATGAACTTTATTTCACATTAAGTGTGCTGTCTTAATTTCTCTTGATTTAATATTTTATGGAAAACACACATTTAGTTTTTGAGGTCCCAGAGGGCATGGGGACATAAAAAGTGCTTTAACTCTAGGCTATTTATTGAAAGCCAGGCTACGAGAGTATGAACCAGGGTCTCCCTTCTCTTCAGGAATTGAGCAACATGGCCTCTTTGTAACCATTGCACACTCATCATTCTCAAGTCCCTGTTACAGAGTTCCTGCCTTAGCATCCCTTTGTTGGCCTCAGCCTCATTCTAGCCCAATACTATCTGCTAGAACCTTCTGTAAGAATGGAATATTCAAGGTTGTACTGTCCAACATGGGAGCCACTCACCACATGTATCTGCCGAGCACTTGAAATGTGGTTAGAGCAACTGAAGAAATGAATTTTTAATTCTAATTAACTTACATTTAAATGTAAATTGCTATATGTAGCTTGTGACTACTGTATTCTAGTCTTAATAAGTTGCAGAACTCTTTACAGCTGACCATAATGAATTGCACGTGTGTGTACCTGACTCATAGTAACATTCTCATCCAAAACATGAACCTCATCATCCCCTTTGTTGTGGATTCCTACACTCCACATTAGATCCAGAGCAAGGAGTCCTCCTCATAATGTTTATCTCTTAAAGAATGACCTTGTTGTTGCCTAATGATCAACACTTTCTTGAAATGAGTTTTCTCTGCTATCATGTCTCATTACATTGGTTGGGATAGAGATAATATAGGAACATCTTTTTTATCTCTGCTTTGCAAATAGTGAGGGACAATGCTCTCTAGATCTGCTCAGTGAGTCTTAACTCATAGTCACCACTTTGACTTGTGAAATTATGAGTAGTCCTGGCTAACAGCTACTGAGGATTTAGTGTGCATGGATCACCAGTGATACTTAAAGACAGTTACGGGGTCACTGCTGTGCTGTGTGCAGTGTCTGTTACTCCAGATAGCACCTGTTTAAATGTCTTTCAAACAAACCCTGAGTTACTCTGTGTCCCTGAGGACAATGTCTACATTGTGCTCCTGATCGATACTGTCATTCATATTTTTTATTGTATTTTCTTACTGTGGTGCTGAGTTAATATTAAGTTATTCTTTTCAAAAGAAGACAAAGAATATCTTCCTTATCATAAATATAGTATAAAAGTAAGCCCAGAAATTCATATCCTTGAATTCAACTTGTGTAAGTCATTAGTATCCTTAATGAGTGGGCAGGTGCTATTTACAAGATTATCCAGTATGTAGAGATAGCTATACAGGTTTCCTTAAACACCTCTATAGATTCTATAATTTAACATTAAATCAGCAGATGTGGAAGCCCCTGAATTCAGTGTCTTCCCTGGTTTAACCATGTGTTAGAATAGTTGGCACCCTGCAATGATTGCAAAGAAAAACAACATAAAAACAATAACAAAAGTTGTACATTTATATTTTGATGCTTAATTCAATTATTTTCCATGACGGTAACCAAGGGTTTTTACCAACACAAATCAATTAAAGCTTCACAATACCTTTGTGAGAGATATGAAGGAGCTTTATTTTAACTGTAAGAAATACTGTGAAATTGCGATGATACATCAATGATTTTCCATGATAATTAATCATCTGCTTGCAACCTGGCTGCTCCTTTCAAAAATACAATTCCTGTCTTCCTAGAAAATGACAGTCTCAGGAAAATGTCATTCTGGAAAGGTATTTTGCAAGTATTGAACATCCCTCTTCTTTGAAAACCATTTTGAAAACAGTATTGTATACATATGTTTTCGGACAGATTCCCTTCTTCTTCACCTATGTCTACTTGTTTTTAAAAAACATCTTTATTGAAGTATAGTTGACATGTAATAAGTTGTATGTATTTAAAATACATATGTGTACAAGTTTCAACAAACTGACAAATGTATGCACCCATAAAACCATCCTCACAACCAAGATAGTGAACATATCTATAACCTCCAAAAGCTTCCTTCTGACCCTTTGTAATTCCTCCCTCATTTCCCTCCTGGCCTTTCCCTAACCCCTAAGCAATAGCTGATCTGTTTCCTGTTACTATGAAGATTATTTTGCACTTTCTAGAATTTCACATAAACAAAGTCAAACTGTATGTATCCTCTTTCTCTCTTTTATTCTCGCCTCCTCTCTCTCTCTCTCTCTCTCTCTCTCTCTCTCTCTCTGTCTCCCTCCTTCCCATTCATCTGGTTATTTTTTCACCCAGCATATTTATTCTGGTTTCTTTCACCCAGCATACTTATTTGGATGTTACATATTTCAACTGTTTATTCATTTTGATTACTGAACAATATTCCATTATATTGATTAATCACAGTTTGTTTATTCTTTTATCTCTTGATGGAGCTTTAGGCTGTTTCTCTCATCACCTTGTTTTAGTGGCTTAAGAAACACAAGTTACCAAAACCTACATTTGACTGGATGCATCATAAATAGAAGCATCATAAATAGTTCTGGGCAGACTATTTAGATGTTTTCCTTTAAGATAATTTATAATAGGGGCGCCTGGGTGGCTTACTCGGTTAAGCGTCCGACTTTCACTTAGGTCATGATCTCGCGGTTGGTGGGTTCGAGCCCCGCGTCGGGCTCTGTGCTGACTGCCAGCTCAGAGCCTGGAGCCTGTTTCAGATTCTGTATCTCCCTCTCTCTCTGACCGTCCCCTGCTCACGCTGTCTCTCTCTCTCTCCTAGAAATAAATAAAAATATTTAAAAAAAAAAAAAGATAATTTATAATATCTTAGAGTGCTTAAGAGTAAAGCAGTAGAGAAGGACAGCAACTTCTCCCTCTATAGATTTCATTTCATGTCCATATGGTTCCGAAAACATAACTCTGATCTTCCAAGTTTTTATGTATGCCTAAATGGACACCAAATGGACACCATATCATATGAAACTAATTGTAGGAAAACAAGCCAACAGTTTTTTTTAATCTACAGCCAATCAGATATCCAGTTGGAGAAAGAAAAGTCTAGCCTACACCAGATAGTTGTGCAAGAGTTAGGACAAAGAAATAAGCACAAGAGCCTGGATTAAA
Organism: Hyaena hyaena; assembly: GCF_003009895.1. Lineage (NCBI taxonomy): Eukaryota > Metazoa > Chordata > Mammalia > Carnivora > Hyaenidae > Hyaena > Hyaena hyaena. The sequence continues at coordinate 28,616 of NW_024081647.1, forward strand.
CTTGGGAGATAAATTTGCATAGGTAGTACCATGTCATGTTGGGCAAACATTAACCAACCACATAGAAATAGGATTCAAGAAACAATATTCTTATTTCAACTTGATGGATGAGAAAACATGAGGGAAATGGTGATGATGAGTTCATGTATACCAAGCACCTGTGCATGCCAGCCAATTATGTAGGTACCAGGAATGCATGATGGATGAGTTTGGCTTCTTCCTCCCAAGGATTTACAATCTGAAGGACATGAACATAGATAAATCATAGCCATCTATAGAGCCATAAATGATAAATATAATTTTTTAAAGTTTATTTATTTTGAGAGAGAGATTGTATGTGCATATGTGCAAGAGGGAGAGGAGCAGGGAGAGACAATTCCAAGCAGGCTCTGTGCTGTCAGCGTAGCATAGAGCCTGACACAGGGCTTGATTTCACAAACCATGAGATCATGACCTGAGCCGAGATCAAGAGTCACATGTTTAACTGACTGAGCCACCCAAGCTCCCCAATAAATGTAATATAATTTTGATCAGTTAGCTTCTTATAGGAGACACAAAGTACTGTTAGGAGTATAGAGAGAAGATTTATTGGTCCTTCCTGAGAGTATAAAGAAGGCTCAAAGAAGTAATTGGATGTGGACCTCACAGGACATTCATGATTTGCTGGATAGAGAGGGGAGGAGAGGGGATGGAAGGAAATTTTAAGGGCAAGTAAGGAAGGTGTGGTGAGCCATCTCGTGTGGCTGAGACCAGGTTGAGGTTGATGGTTTGATAGTGAAGGAGCTTGAGTGTCTTTTTATTGGATTGAAAATTTCCTTGGGAGCAAAGGGACTAAGTGAAGATTTGGTTTTATTTTAAACAGAAGAGTGACATGAATCAACTGTAAATTCCATGAGGGTAGGGTCAGTTTGACATACAACAACTGGGTGAGGTCCATGGCTTAGAGAGAAAATAACTATGGGCATAATGGAAAATGTATTTGAGTGTAACATTTGGAAGACAAGGTAGTACAGACAGTGTTTTTGGTTTCTTTAATGTGTTTTTTTAAATTTACTAATATATGCATATGACACAAAATTATAAAGGTACATAAAAGAAGCTAGTAAAAATGTAGAAAGTCAAAAGTAAGCCTCCTATCTATGTCCTCCCAGTTATCAATTCTCTTCCTCTGAGGCAACCAGTGTTCCTTCTTTCTTTATATTCTTTCAAATTTAGTAGTGGTATATGAAAACAAATGCATATGTGTACTTAACTTTGTTCCCTTGGTTTAGGCTAGCAGTAATTCAAAATCAGTACATATAGAACTACTTTATCCTTTTGAATGGCTGCATATTGTTCCATTTATGAATATCCCGTAATTCATTGAACCAGTTCTTTATTGATGAAAACTTAGGTTGTTTGCACTTTTTAAAAATTTTAAACAGCGCTTCAGTGCATATCCATGGATATTCATCATCTTGCACCATTTTAAGTATATTCTTAAAATAAATGCCTTACATGTAAAATTTCTGGGTCAAAGGTTATACACATTTAATTTTTTTTTGTTTGTAAGTTACATACTTCATTTATTTTTTATTTTTTTCTTAAATAGTTTATTGTCAAGTTGGTTTCCATATAACACCCAGTACTCATCCCAACAAGTACCCTCCTCCATGACCATCAACACCCTTCTTCTTTCCCCCACCCCCATCAGCTCTCAGTTTGTTCTCAGCATTCAAGAGTCTCTCATGGTTTGCCTCCCTCCCTCTCCCCCACTATTTTTCCCCTTTCTCACCCCCATGGTCCTCTGTTAAGTTCCTCCTAATCCACCTACATGTGCAAACATGGTATCTGTCCTTCTCTGCCTGACTTATTTCGCTCAGCATAACACCCACAAGTTCCATCCACATTGCTACAAATGGCCAGATTTCATTCTTTCTCATTGCCATGTAGTATTCCATTGTATAGATGATCCACATCTTTTTGATCCATTCATCAGTTGATGGACACTTAGGCTCTTTCCCTGTTTTGGCTATGGTTGAGAGTGCTGGTATGAACATTGGGGTCCATGTGCCCCTATGTATCAGCACTCCTGTATCCCTTGGGTAAATTCCTAGTAGTGCTATTCTTGGGTCATAGGGGAGCTCTATTGTTCATTTTTTGAGGAACCTCCACACTGTTTTCCAGAGGGGCTGCATCAGTTTACATTCCCACCAACAGTGTAGGAGGGTACCCGTTTCTTCACATCCTTGCCAGCATCTATAGACTTCTGGTTTGTTCATTTTAGCCACTCTGACCAGCATGAGGTGATATCTCAGTGTGGTTTTGATTTGTGTTTCCCTGATGAGGAGGGATGCTGAGCATCATTTCATGTGTCTGTTGGCCATCTGGATGTCCTCTTTGGAGAAGTGTCTGTTCATGTCTTCTGCTCATCTCTTCACTGGATTATTTGTTTTTTGGGTTTGGAGTTTGGTGAGTTCCTTATAATTTTGGATACTAGCCGTTTATCTGATATGTCATTTGCAACTATCTTTTCCCATTCCATCAGTTGCCTATTAGTTTTAGTGATTGTTTCCTTTGCCATGCATAAACTTTTTATCTTGATTAGATCCCAATAGTTCATTTTTGCTCTTGATTCCCTTGCCTTTGGGAATGTGTCAAGTAAGAAATTGCTGCAGTTGAGGTCAAGGAGGTTGTTTCCTGCTTTCTCCTCTAGGGTTTTGATGGTTTCCTGTCTCACATTCAGGTCCTTTATCTATTTTGAGTTTATTTTTGTGTATGATGTGAGAATATGATCTAGTTTCATTCCTCTGTATGTTGCTGTCCAGTTCTGCCAGTACCATCTGTTAAAAAGGCTGTCTTTTTTCCATTGGATACTCTTTCCCGCTTTGTCAAAGATTTACACATTTAAAATTTTTATGTCATGCCAAATTGTCCTTGGTAGAGATTGTACCAATGTATACTCAGCAAGGCATGAGAATACCTCTTTCTGTACATCCTTGTTATTGAAGTATGTTATCACATTTGTTGATCTTTGTCCCTTTGATAGTTACAAATGGCATCTCATTGTAGATTAGTTTGTATTTCATGTATTATAAGTGGAGATGAGTATATCTCATGTTTTCAGGAGTCATTTGTGTTTCTTTTCTGAGAAATGTCTGCTCATATTCTTAGCTTATTTTTTTCTGTTGGGTCATTGGCTCTTTGCTTCAAGATTTATGGGAGCTTTGTATATATTAAGGAAATGAGTCCTTGATCTGAGATGTGAATAGAAAGTGTGCTAAAAATATACTATTTTTTGGAATTCTGTTCCAAAAGAACCTGGATATCTCAACAGTTTGAGGAATCCAGGCTTTGGCAGACCTCAAGGCCAGGTTGATAAGCATGCAACAGATCTCTCTACCCATGGCAAAAGCAGGTTCAGATTCCAGTCTGGGAAAGACCAGTGTATTCCAGGGAGCTTGCTTACCAAGGCATGGGTAGAACAAAGCCAAGATCAGGGAAGCTGTTATAGAATGCATGGATTAAGTGATGTTTGAGCCGTGAGAAAACTGGAGAGGATGTAAGTCAGTGTCAGGTAGGGGTTAGGTAAGAACAGAGGAAAGGGGATAGATTAATGAGAAGGGCACGGATCAGAGTTCTCTTTTCGATGCTGTCTCTTGAATAGTTAGAAACCTCATTGCCAATGTCTGTTTCATTTTCCCTAGTCTCCCCAGAGCCTATTAATATCCTCAAGAACAGCACAGCAAGGCCTGAAAGCCCACAGATGATAGAAACTTGACCAAGACTTGAATGTATTGAAGAGTGTGGAAATTGGCAGAAAGTTTCTCTGTGTGTAGTGGGACTGAAGCTATATGGCCTTCTGGGGGTGTGTTAAACCAAGGAATGTGAACATTACAAGATTTTTTACATGGGAAAGAGGGGGCAGATATTACAAGAGCTCAGTGACCATTGGGGACATGTGTTTAAGGTGAAGGAAACTTCATCTTTCATGCAACTGCTGATATTTTGAAACTCTAGTTAGAGAAAAACATTATATTCACTGGAGAAAATTCAACCAATATAAAAGAGCATAAAAATAAAAGTAAAAAGTCTTACCCTCCCTTAGATAACCCACATAAACAGTTTGTTCTATATCCTTTTGGACCTCTTTATGTAACAGTGCATACATTTTAAGAATTTTTAACATTCATATTATACATACTGTTCAATGACTTGCTTTTTGTGTCTAAAGATGTTGCAGACATCCTTCTGCCAGTCCATGAAGATCTACTTACATTTTCTTTTTAGCAGCTTCTTAATATTTTATGGTGTGGATGTGCCACAATTTATTTAATCATTCCCATGATGATGGCCATTCAATCTGCCTTCTTATTTATGCTTTTGCAAATAATACTGCAATGAGCATACAGGTTTTTGTTTTGTTTTGTTTTGTTTTACCATTAGTTGAAAGTCTTCTTGTCCCATTACAGCAGCAACTCAGGACACCCATGTGATGAGAGTCTGTAATACTCTAGGAATAGCTTTTTCCATAGATCTGGAGAAGTGAGCAGGGTCCGTGTTTATGTGTGTACAGAGGCTGAATCTGTGTTTATAGGGGTAGCTTGAAAGCCCACCTTCTAGAACTTAACTTATTCATTTTAGGATTGGTACCTGCAATTTGAGATGACTACCACAAGGTGGCATAAAAGCACCAAATCCTGCAAACTGCTTATATCTTTGTACCTTTAAAGGGTTTGAAAATATTTTCTTACTGTGTCATTACCCTATTTATAAAGACAGACTGGATTAAACTGGTAATGTTCTTGGCTAATAAAATCTCCACACAGATACTTCCATGCATGTATTATCTATATTTAGAACTTCATGTTATATTTTTTTTATTAAATAGCTTTCTTTTGTTTCATTTAAAAAACTCATATACTTCTCACAGAATTTTTAGCTGTATAAGAAAAGTTCCTGAAATACATTCAGCTGTTTTTCTTTTGCTTGCTCTCCTGTCTCTACATCTGCTCCATGTTTCATTGCTTGAAGTTAAGGGATGATAGGCTTTTCTTTTTCCCAGTTGCTGGTGCCCACCTCTCCCTGGCTACCTTTCTCTGCTGAGATAATAGGCTGCCCTGGCCCAAGAGAGCAGAGCTTCACAAGACCAGTGGCTGCCACTGTACAGCAGAGGCTGTATTGCTCAGCTAATGGGAGACAGTCGGTTAGACTTCAAAAGCCCAAGCTGTGTGAGTTTGGCTGTCACTTTCCTGAGCCTTGCTGAGCAGAGCTGGTGGCCTCATAGGAGCTTTGAAGTTCCATTTGCTTGTTCTCCTTGATTCTCACCAGTTTAAGGTAACTAACTGAGAGTTTAGTAGGAAGAGCATTACTTCTTTTCAGGGGATTTAAAATACTCAACTCCCAGCCTTGAGTGACTTCCTTTGGTGGCTTGGGAATGGAAAAGTCTGTCACAAATTTATAAGGATGCAGGCATTTTTAAAAATATAATTTATTGTCAAGTTGGTTTCCATACCACACCCAGTGCTCATCCCAACTGGTGCTCTCCTCAATGCCTAAGGGATGCAGGCATTTTGAATTAGATGTGTGGGGACAGGAGGCTTATTTTGGACATGTAGAAAGTCCTGGACCACATTCCTTTGCTTATATAACTAATTCTGTATCTCTAGGAGACGAATAGCATTGTCTTCCATTTTCAGTTTAGAAGGAGTCCTGAACTGCTCACAGCACCTGGGAATGTACTTTTGTCTGACTCAGTTTAAGCACTTGAGCCATGATATCCAATAGTTCTCATCATTTTGGAAATAGTTGATGGCCAAACGTTTTACTAATTTATTATTTTGTTTATTGCTCTTTTTAAGATATAATGACTATTTTAAATTAGAATACCAGGGAAACACTACATTTATTAAATACTTCCTGTTTAGGGCAGTGATATGCTAAGGGCTGAAGAGAAATTTTGCAGACTGGCTTTGCACTTTGAGGTTCAAACACAGGCTGCTGGACTCTGTATGGACAAAAGCCAGTGCATGTCCTAACTCAGCTGAGTCCGAGTGCTGTCACCTACCACCTCTATTCCTAGGTAGACACATGTGCACATTCTATTTACCTACTGCATGACATGGAATTTTGGAACCCTGAAGCAGTTCATCCAATATAAATATGGCATATTAAAGTAAGTGCTTCAAACCTGAAACAGATCTGAAACAGATCTGTTATATCTACTGAAGATTGTTGTGAAGATCAGATAAACATTTTGTATATGAGGATACTTTGTCCATTTCAGGAGAATCATGAGCATATTTCTTGGAGACATGAGGAGAATATGTGGCATCAGAAGCTGGATTTCTCCCCATCCACCCAGACTGTTACCTACTTGAGGGGATGGCTTGTGTATCTCTTTGCTGTCTCCTTTGACACCCAGCCTGTGCATAATAGATACTAAAAAATTCCACTAGACGAATGAATGAGCATTTGTAAGAGCAATGTTACAACCATTACAGGCAGCAAATTATAACTAATATTGTAAATCAGCAAACAATAACTGAGAATGTCTGCAAGTTAAATTATTTCCTCTGCTATTTCCAAACCAAAATGGACTCTGGTCACAGAGCTTTCTGGGTATTGTCTGGTATATTTGTGACAAGAGAAATGCCTATAGAGGAAAAAAAATTGGAATGCTTTCTTCTCTTTTCAGGACATAATTCATTTCCTTTGGCAGAAAACACAGGAAAATAAAAATGTTAACTCCGATATTAGAATGGTTTGAAAAAATTCCACAGGTTAATGTTACTATTTCAAAATATGAAGACTATATGACTAGACAGGATGTTAATGATTTGACATTACAAAATTTATTAAATTTATTTTTAAAGTGGTTTGGTTCCCCCTCTCAAATGCATGAAGCATGTGGGAGTTGGAATAGATCTGCCCCAGGCTGCCAAACAAATTTTTAATGGAACTGGAGTCCTTCAGGGATTGTCCTAAATCCACATAATATTCTTAAGTCTTGGTGTTTGCACTGGGACCTGTATATTAGCAGATGTACATGTGAATAATATACTTATATCCATCCATCACCTTGGTGACTCCACATCTGTAGGGGCTGCTGCACATCAATTATTCCACTGCAGGGGGTAGAGGGATATTTGGGCCGGCATTGACCTCTTTTTCAATCAGAGCCTCAGAGCAGTGTGTTCTGGAAGTCAAATGGTCCCTTTAGACAAAACCTCTGTTTGAGAATCTGTTTGGCCTAATGTGGCCCTGCTAGGAAGTCAATGTGCCCACCTGGGCGAGGTGTGAAGGTGGCATCCAGAAGAGCAAATGAAAATTTGCTCACTAAGAGGCACTGTCGACATTTAGGATCTCTCCCATGCATCTAATTCTTGCATAAGGTATTAGCAAGTCTATCAGAAAAGAATGTCAACCTTAGTAAAACACATTTACCTTCCACACACACACACAATGCAACTGTTTGCTTGAAAGAAATTATGATTTGTTTGAAGAGCTAAATTCACTTTCAAATGCTTGGAAATGTTTTTATTATCTGAGGATTTAGGAAAAGAGTCTCCTCAGGAAGAATGAGGATTTTTGTCTTTATATCTTAGTGCCTTCTTCTTCTTCTTTTTTTAAAGGAAAACAAAATTTTATAATGCTTATACTTTTTTATCATAAACTTGGCATTGTTTTCCCCTCAAGAATACCTAGAACTTTTAAATTTTTTAAGCTTCTGATATTATACATGGAGGTGTGTTGCATGTTGTCATAAATGATAAATCAGTGACAAATGTAGCCACTTCATTTTGTTTGGGAGATATACAATTGTGGTGGTGGCTGACCATTTATTTAATTATGTGGTAAGTACCATATGATGAGAGGGTAAAGTTAAATTGATGATTTAGGCTATCTCAGCCAGGGTACAGTTTACATGGCAATTACAGTGAGATCATCTAAGTGTAATTGGCAAGTAATTTTGTAAGTGAAGGAACATGACAGCTCATTTACATGGTGTTCACTGAGTAAAATTTGGGGACATTTATCAACCACTTTCAAGTGAAGAGTGAGTATCTCCCAGAGAGCCATAGGCAATTTGAAAGCTACACAGAATGTTTTTGGTACAAATCTTAATTTGTTCTCCAAACATTTGTTATGTGTGTTCTGTGTGCCAAGCACTGTGCTAATCACTGGATTCAAAAACACGTGAGAAGGAACTCAAGAAACTCATGTATGGAAAGCAAATGCGTCATCAGTAATTAGCAAAACATTGTAGTAATTAAAGTCGTGAGGTCTGCATAGGTACCGTGGGTGCTGAGGAGAATGTGGAAGCCCAGAGGATAGAAGAAAGTCAGGGAAAACTTGCTAGAGAGATTGACACCCGAGATAAATCTTAAAGGGCGAGGCAGGGCTTAGCTAGGGGAAGGGGAGGACTGTCCATGCTGGTCTTCACCAGAGGTGGCAGCAAGAGCAAAATCTGGGAGCAGAAAGATGGCTGGTGTAAACTGGAAACTGTAAGCAGTGTAGGTACATTTCAAGGCAGCCATTGGACCTGAGAAGCAGACTTGGCTGGGATTTTAGAGGACTCTGCAGGTCATGATAGAGACAGGACCTTATCCTGCAATATTGGGAAGCTATTAGAGGATATTAAGAGAAGGAGCATCTTTTCCAGAGTTGTTTTGGAGGCAGGCCATTATGTGTAGTAAAATGTTTTGTTGAGCTGTTACGATATGCCAGGCTCTGGAGTGGTACCATTCACTAGTGGTAATAAGGCCTTTCTTTCCCACAGTAACCTCATGATGTAGGCACTAACATTTCTCCCTTTTTACAGCTGAAGAAACTGAGTACCCACAGGTCACCCAGAGTTACACAGTGGGTGATGGAGGAGCTGAGATTTGAACCCAGGTTGTCTGGTTCCAGAGTCCATGCTGTCACCAGCACCTACACTATGTCATGGCCTCCTTGACACAGTTGCTGACAAATGCCTGTTTATAAGTTGCACATCCTCCATCCCCCATTAGACTCTGAGCTCTGTGAGGTCAGGGTTATATCCAACTAATTTGCAGCCACATCCTGCATGCTTAGGACAATGCCTACCCCTTCACAGGCATGTCACAGATAAGGAATAATTGTAGTTTTAAGGCACCATGACAAAATGTTGTCAAAGTCAACCTAGCAAGGGTGATATGAAGGCCTGAATGTAAGGCAGTGTTAGTCAATATGGAAGAGTTGAGGATGGAGAAATAAATTGGCAGGGCTTGGTGATTGATTGGACGTGTGGATTTTGTTGGCATATTCTCACAATGTTTCTGATTTCCAACCCCTACACTGGAGAGATGACTTGGCAAAAGACTCTGAAGCAGAGGAAAGCTCGTGCTGCTTTTCACAAAGCTCTTAAATTCCTGAGAAGAAATGTTGCGGACTCAGGATGAGAAGTTAGAAGAGACTTCCCTGGAGATAGTTAAAAATAGAATGAACACATCTGCCCGGGATGGTTGAGGGACAGATCTGCCCTGGGGTAGATGAATAGTTAGATGGCTTTGGGATTCTTCCCCTCTTTGAAAATTTTCTAGTTTAGAATAAATAAAAAGCCTCCCCAGCCACCTATCCTTAGCTCCCTGGCTGAAAGATAAAATCAGATGTCCAAGGACTGGAAAATATTGAGTCCAAATGCTTGGACTGTAGAGGAGGAAACAGAAGCCCAGAAGGGTTAGATGATTCATCCAAGAGCACACACTGGAGGCAAAAGGAAGCCCTGAATCACTGGCCTCAGCCTGTGCAGCCTCTTCCCAAATCTCTGGTAGTGGCATCTATGTTTTGGTGCCTGCTGTGGGCAGGCCTGTGCTGGGTGGTGACACTAAAGCAAAGAGAATGTGGTGTCTGCACTTGTAGAGGTGATAGAGCCTTAACAATAAGTGCTACTTGTCATCTAAACATGCCATGAAGTACCATTTACTACACAGCACATTTGGAAAATAGAGAAAATGAACTTAAAAGTCGTAATGATTTTTCTTTAGTTCCACTTATTTCTGGGCACTGCTTCAGTGCTTTACAATCCTTCTCTCTAATTCTTACAATAACCTAGAAGTTAGTATTATTTTCATTTTATGTTTTAGAAAGCTAAAGCACTGAGAACTCATTCCCTGAGACCAGACTATGTTACATGCAAGTCCTACCCTGCACAAATGATGTTGACATTTTGTTGTGCTTCCCTACAGTCTTCTGTTTCTATTCACTGAGACTATTCATTTACAAGCTATATTGTTATCATAGATACAATTTTGAGTCTTCTTTTTTGGCTTGTAATGTGTTCTTAGTACTTTTCATGTGATTTCATAGTCTTCATTTGAATGGCTGTATAATATCAAGATTTTAGGAAGTTCTTTTTTTTAGGATTCTTTTTAGTTTATTTATTTATTTTTGATAGTGAGAAAGCATAAGTTGGGAAAGGACAGAGAGAGAGAGAGAGAGAGAGAGAGAGAGAGAGAGAATCCTAGGCAGGCTCTGTGCTGTCAGTGAAGAGCCCAACTTGGGGCTTGATCTAACAAACCATGAGATCATGACCTGGGCTGAAATCAAGAGTAGGACACTTAACTGGCTAAGCCACCCAGGTGCCCCTTAAGAGGTTCGTAAACAAAGAAGTGTTTACTCATAAAAATCTTCCAGTTCTTGGCACATGTGGCATTTGGAAAGTATATTTTATATTTTAAGGGCCAAATGATCATCCTCTGTCGATGGCATTGGGGAGAGGAGCTTCCAGGCTTGGCACAGAGGATGGTGGCTTTCTTCCTCACCAGGAGCCCCTGCGGGAATGCAGCATGGTGGTAGGCATAGCTTAGAGTGGAGCCTGGGCAAAGATGGCTTGAGGCAGGTAGGAGGTGACTTTTTAAGCCTCTGCTTTTCTGACTGAAGACACATCTTCCTCTTGCCCTTGTAAAAAAGCAAGTTTTCATTTTCTTAGGGTAGTAAAAATCTTTTGTGTGAAGAAAAAGTGTCATCAAGTGCCTTATTCATCAGCATATATACCATCTCTTTAAAATGACAGTGGGAGTAAAAGTTCATCAGTTCAATATGTCTTTCACATTGGGAGACTCCTGACTAATAACCTCTGGTATTTATCATCAGAACAGCCAAAGAACTAAATTCTGGCACATGCTGCTCTCACACACTGAGAAAAACTTGAAAAGACAGAAGATTTTCTCCATTTTTTTCTTCTTTCATTCATTTAGAAGAAAAGCATACCTTTTTTTAATTAAAAAAAATGTGAGCATGCAGAAACATCTGGCCTCTATTACCATAGCAGCCTCCTAAATGGCCTCCTTGTCTCCAGTCTGCCCTTTTAAAATCAACTCTACCCAACAACCAGAGAGATCCTTCTAGAACACAGCACTGTGCCAGGCACTCTTCAGTGTGGCTGACATCTTCTTCGCTGACTCTTTCAAGACTCTTGGAGTTAATTACCATGTGTAGTCATAGCTTCTACCTCCCCTGCTTGTGCTCTGTCCCGGCCACACCAAGCTGTTCGTGGCTCCCCATTTCCTGCTATAATAAATGGTATCTCCAGGCCTGCATACAAATCAGCCCTTTCTCCCTAAGCTCCCCGCAAGACTCTGTAGAACCTGGCACCCAGCTGGGGTTCCCAGAGCACCTATCCAGCACTTACCACACTCCTACAGAATAAAGCCCACAGTCTTGGTTTTACTTGGTTAGCATGATACTCTAATTTAAAAAAATAAAATAAAAATCTTATTGGGTGGGGCATATTACTATTCAGTTTGCTTAAGGCCCACCACTCTCTATTATACACCAAACCTTAATTCCACATTTATTCTATGCTACTAGCTTTTAAAATTCTCTTTCACCCAAAAAGACTGCTGTGTCAAGATGGCGTGTTGTTACCTTTTGTATCTATTGGCCTGGCAAAGACTTTACAGTGAAATATCTGTTGGATTAATTTATGCTTTAAAAAAAACCTAAAATTAAGTCAGGAAGGGCTCACTAACTCATTTTTGGCCTCTCTGGTGGTTCACCAACATCCCCAAATTAATGGACCTCAATGGACCTGGCAGACATTAACAGTATTTCATTGGATGATTGAAAGTCTATGTTTACCATATGAACTCAGGTAAGGCTGAGCAACCCTGTATCTGTAAACTTCTGATGTGATTACACTCTTTCCCACTATTTCCTGTACCAGGAGATCCATATCTGTTCTTATGATTCCCCAGGAGTAATCATCCTTCCCTTTTGTCATAGTTTTGTCCATCAAGGCATACATTTCCTTGATTCCATTTCATATCTACGTGACTGCCATACTCCCATCAAACTGGGCTCTTCAGAAATTTGAATAGAATCGAATTAAATGTAATATTTCATCTGTTTTGTAAAGTCTAATCATGGACAAAGTTAACAATCAGTGTGCTTACCCAAATTTGGACCCTGCTAAGGAGTAGTGCACCCAGATCTTTCTAAGCTGGTGAAGCTAGAGATTATAGTTATGGAGATACCCATTGGCTAACCTCTGATGTATCATCTTTTTAATAATCCAGCCCTTTGTCTCAGTCACTGTATTTTCAATTTCATTAGTTATTCTCTTCTAGATGTTCGATTACATGCTGCTTTAAAGATACTAAAAAAGATCTGGTGTCTCAGAGAGCCCAGGTTACTCATATTTATGGAATTTCACATAATCAGTGACATAGGAACATGGTACCCACTTATGGCAATGTGCCATAAATTAAACCTTCAGAGAATGCCTGTATTTTCAGGGAGTACTGTGGATGTTGCAGAGGGACTCTGTAGTATACGGCATTGCTGAGGAAATGTGTTAGGAGCACAAGAATGGAAATGTGTCCAAGTATCAGGTTCAAGAAAAAAGAAAAAGAAAAAAAATAAAACCCTTTCGTCTAAGCTTCCTTCCCTAGGGAAGAAGCAGGGGCAGAATGGGGAGAGCTTATTACAGACTTTAGCAGCCAGAAATTTCATTGACAATTTTGTTAGCGTGACTGTGTGGCTGCCATGTCAGAGGCCTATTGTGAATTCCTTACTTGATATTATTAATAGTTAATGGGTGCACCTGAAAATCAAGCAATATTGTACCATTTTGGTAATAGATATATTAAATGGGACTTTTCTACAGCATCAAGCTTATCAAGCTTACCTTTTTCCTAATAATGAATACCTCATCTTTTCCACTTGCCTAATCAAATGCTTCCACCTCATCTTGAGGCAGAACCAGACCCAGCTGCATCTATTCTATACTCATGGATTCAATTATGTCAAATTATCCAACCTACTCACAGGTCCTTAGTTTCTCTTTTGCTCTGAGACATAGGCCTGATGCACCTCTTCAGAAGCTCATGATTATTAACCATTCAGCACAAGTCTGTTGTAAGTAAACAGAGAATCAGAGAGAGCACTAAGCTAAATTTACAGTTATGAGGAAACCTCTAGAAAAGGTTTCTTCCTAAATTTTAGTACTCTTGGGTTGGTCTCAAGTGTTTTTCTTTTCCCTATCCCTTCTCCCTGAAACACACGTGAGCCTTCTTCTACATGGCATTGCTTCAGAGTTGAGGATTTCTACTGCAGTGGCAAAGAGTAAAGACAGCCATATTTTGGCTACAAAATAGTAAACATTATTTTTTCATAGATATCATACTGTTTGTATTGACCAGAAGCATTAGGCTTCCCATACTTTACCATGCTTTATTTAATTCAATCATACCGATAGCTGAAAAAGGACAATACAAGAAACATGGGGAAACTTAATATTGTCTCTTTCCATTATATTTGGCTAAAAATTTACTTTTTCTTATGCCTCTGGTCTTATGCCTCCGTTCATCATTTTGGTGTCAAAGATTTTTATGGTCAGAATTCTTACCTTTATACTTGATGATTTGATCTGTCCCTATCTTCTTCATTTCCAGCTTCTTTTAATCTACTTTTTCTTCTGAGCTTTACAAAGACCACCTTCTTGCCACTAAAATAAAGAGAGGAGCCCAGACTCACTACTGAATATCCAAGATGACTCAGGCCATCCTTTGTTCTCCTACATGTTCAGGTGTCTTTTGATGCCTGAAGCCATGTCTTAAACCCCTTCAATCACTGTTACTCAGTTCAGTGTATAGAATAGACATGATACATGGTTTCTAAATGAATGAATGAATGAATGAATGAATGAGTGGTACCTGATTTTACAATTTATGGTTGTTTAACCTCTTTCATCCAAATTATATTCTAACTAGGTCTGTATCATTGTGAACTTCTGTTATATATTCGTAATACTAAGTTTAGTGCATTCCATGTGGCTATTGCTTTTGGAACCCTACCAAGGAGAAGCCAATATTTGGCATACAGTATTTCAAATTCATGTTCTAAATAATCAACCCAAGGAACTGATTTTCACCCTGAAGAGTAACCATTGATTTAACAGATTGGTTGTTATGATTGTGCTCCTTTGGACATCCTATGGTTGGAATGCCTTATAACATTACAGAATTGGAAAATCTTTGGAAAACCATCTGTGGTTCTTGAAATATCTAAATGGAAACCTTCCCCTTCAGAGAGTATTATCGATCCAGTTCAACAGATAGCCATTATTTCTACAAATATATTGAGCATCTTGGAGATAAATGTGAAACTGGCATTTCTTTAAACTTGCTTATAATTTGGTAGCCAAGTATAGAAACAAAGCAGAATACAGTATGATAAATTATGTAGTAGAAACACATACAAGGAACAGGGAAAAGGGGCTAATTAACTCCACATAAGGCATGAGAGAAGACTTCCTGAAAGACATGGCTCTGGGTTGGGATTCAGCCATCCCAGCAGTTTTTGCTTTTTGGATAACTATAATGAGTGAAAAATGCCCCTGATGTGCTTGATGTATTCATTTTTAAAGCAGCATCACAATGTAAGAAATAAGCCTTTAAAAATCAAAGACTTGAAGAGCATTTGACCCCTCAGTATGGCACCTTGATCCAGCTTTCTCTGTTTTGCGTGATATCTGGGAACACAGCTGAATCCAACTCCTACTATATTAATGGATTTATATATGCACACATAAGGCTAATATATTTTATGCTGCCAATTTTTTTATGGTTTCATAAATAGTGCTATCAGTAACATTTTGAAAAAGTGAAGAAAAGAGCTCATATGTGCTGGTAGAAATGCAGTGTATTTTATAGAACACAGCTACTCTTGATATAGCCTACGGGATGTGACTTTTCATAAAAACCTAATGAATTTCTAGATTTGTCAGCTGTTTCCAAACAGATGCACTGTGCTAATCTAATGGAAACATTTTGAGCCCAGATCCCAAATATCAATAGCTTTTAGTATTGCAAATGAGTTTGTCTATTTGGTAAATTGGGCTGTGTGGTTCTTGATAAAAAGTAGCGAGTGATTTTGTATGGATGTTTTATGTTTAACTGCCTTGCTGGGGTTTGATGCTCATATTTTTCCTTATAGAGTTTCAAGTTGAATGTAGACAGTCATTGTGCTCTCAAGGAAGCTGTGGAGGAAGAAGGACACCAACTTCTTGAGCTTATTGCATCTCACAAAGCAGGTAAATCCTCCTGAAATATTGCAAGCCTTTATGTCTCCAGACTATTAAGAATGAAGAAGCATTGCTGTAAATTACTGCATATATTCACTTCCTTATGTATTATTAATATTTACATTATCAGATTGACCTTCAAGATTTATAAATGTTTCATATACTGCATACAATGCTGTGATACTTATAAGATGAAATACTGCCTCCAAATGGTCTGTTCATTTTATTTTGGGCTTGCTGTTCGCCTGAGTTTCATTTGAAATCACATTCCTGAAAACTTCACATTGACATGCTTTGTGATGTAGGTGCTCTGGAAATAACATTAAGATAATGAATGAGAATGGTGCAAATAGTTAGGATGCATATGCATTAGGATACTTATAGATATCATTACAGATATAACGCAGACAGTCTAGATATATCTGATTATTTCCCTGCCAATTCACACACATGAACCTTTTACATGTTTTTTGCTAGTCATTGCATTAGCAGAGTTTTAGCCTTAAACCAACTCCTACCCAGGATTAATGTATTTATGAGGAACAGATTATAAATAAAAAATAGTTTTGTCATTTGGTTATACTTATCCTGGTAGTAAAAGACCATAAGACAGGATGAATTATAGTTTGGCTCTTGCTTTGAGCTTACCACAGCTAAATAAGGAAAGAGCAGCATTAATCCAACATGCTAATGCTAAAGACTGCTGCCTTAATTCTGACCCGTGTACTATACTCCTCGATGAATGAACGTTACCTATTTCTGTACATCTTTCTGACCACTATAAAGCATCCACACATGTACACACAGGGCCTTTTATTTGGAATGTGAAGCTTTAGTGTTGGTAATTTTCATACCTGGTGATTTTAGTTCCATATGCATCTTTTTAGTCCCTAGACTGAATTTAACTTGATTCCCAAACATGCATCTATGTGGTTAGACCATCTTCACATCCCTATGCCTTATGTGAAGGCAAAAAATCCCTTTCCCTTTCCTTAGTGACAAACACTTATATGGCAGGTGATGGGTAGTGGTCATTTAAAATTATGTTTACTCTTTGAAATATTCATCTAATTTTTCTAAATAAAAGCTAACAATGGGTAGAAATGCAGTCAAGACTGTAACTTGTGGTTTCCCCTCCTTTTGGAGAAGGACTGAAGGACATGCTGCGGATGATTGCGAGTCAGTGGAAGGAGCTGCAGAGGCAAATCAAACGACAACACAGCTGGATTCTCAGGGCTCTGGATACCATCAAAGCTGAGATTCTGGCTACTGATGTGTCTGTGGAGGATGAGGAAGGCACTGGAAGCCCCAAGGTAAGTGGCTTGAAGTTTGCCTTATTTCCTCTCATTTCTGCCTTCTTTTGAACTAGGCACCACTGAAGTTTTCTTTCCACCCCTAAGGCTTTTTGTTTCTACTGGGTAAACTTTATATATCCATATCTATTTCTATATCTATCTATATGGGGGGGGAGGTAAAGAAAGATAGAGAGAAATGAGAGAGATGAATACAATGAAATGGCTTAGTTTAAAACAATAAAAAAAAAAAGCCTGCAACTTTCAAGTTTTCCAGAAAGAGGTCTTTCTGTCAAAAGTGGCAGAGTAGGAGGGGGACAATACTTTAGGGGTAGGAGAAAGGGGGATATAAAACATTTAGTAAACAAAACATAAAGCATCTTTAACATGAATAATCAGAATGGTTTTAAATTGTTTTGTTGCAACTATAAATCACTATAATCAGTGCAATCACTCAGCTCTGACATCCATTAGCCGCTTGGTTACAGCAAATTAACAAAGAAGAGAGAAAGTGATTCATTATCTCATTCCTGTTAATGACTATCAGATGCATTGCCTAATTAGGGGATGGTCATTGTAGTGGGAAGAAGGTCATATGCTTCGCTACAAATCTTTTTGCTCTGAGTGTAAGTTCTCCATAATGGTGCATGCACCGAATACAACAAGTACTTTAAAAATGAGTATTGACATGTTTTGGTTATCTATTTTAGATTTACAAAATAACCCATAAAGCATATGCAAGTCAACTTTAAACGAAGCACCTTTTCATACAATGCACTGCTCTGTTAAAGGTATCTTTGGACTCATAATGTGGAAAATAATTTTATTAGTTTGATATTTTCATGTAATCTCTCTCTCTCTTTTGTGTTTATTCTTTTGTGAAAGTAAGTGCAGAAAACCAGTCTTATAATAGACTCAGCATCGAAACATATTGCACTGTGGGGGTGGGGAGGAAACAGATTTAAGAGTTCATGGTTTCTATTCCTGGCATGGATAAAGTAATTAAATCATCATCGAGTTACATTTATTCAGTGTCCATGTGGATTGGCCTTGTGCTAAATGTATACAGAGCAAGTTAAACAAACCCTCTGCCTTCTTAGACTCACATTCTTAAGCGCAGCCAGAGGAAAAACCCACCCTGTCCTGTCCTGGTAAGACCATGCAGCCAGTGAAAGGCTCAGAAGATTTATGGCTTTGGAACCTCAAGCAACAACCTTTAACTTATTTGTTGGAAAGAGAGAATGGAATGATGAGCTCAGTTCCACTTAGAGGAGGCTCCTTGGAGGAGGGTCACATTTCAGGAAATACTTGAAGGAAGAAAGAGCAGTGGCTTGGCACAGGAGCGCACATTTTAGGAAGTGACGTGGCGAAAGGATCAGAGCTGGAACTAATAACATGGAAGGGACAATGCCTTCAGCAGATTTCTTGGGGCAGAAGGAGGGCTCTTTCAAGGAACAGACTGCAGGGACAAGTTGATGGGGCTAATGCTTTGGCTCGGGTGGGGACGGTGATGATGAGAAAAGACCCAACTAAAAAGTCTGTTGTGTTTATTTATTTAACAAAGTACATTGATTGCTTACTTTTAAACAGCTCTCCTGTACTGGGTGCGTTCTACAGATCAGACACTGTTCTACAGTGCTTCTGCAGTGGTAACCATAGGATCCCCAGTGGAGAGAATGGAGGCACACAGGTGCTAAGTAGCAGAACTCATTTTTGAATCTGACCCCTTTGGCCCCAGAGCCCTTGTCGATCTCCACCTAGAGTCCCGCCCCTCACGGGGACTGCTCAGGGCCAGGTTTCATGATAAATCATTAATCTCAGTGCCAGTCTCATGGAGCTCATGGTAAGGTAGGGAGACAGATCTAAATTTAACAGTCATGTGTTTGTAGATGGTGGTGTGCAGTGAAAGAAAAGAGAAGGGAGCATCTGAAGGTTGGGCTGGGAGGAGTGATTTAGATCAGGGCATCAGGGAGGGCTTCTCTGAGGAAGCAACATTGTATGAACAGGCCAATGCAGTTGGAGAGAGGGAGGAGGTTTGAGGGAAGTTACATGGCCTGTGGTCATATGGGAGGGTTTTGGAGAGAGCAGGAAAATGGCATCATTGATTTGTAGCATAAAAAGCTGTTTCTGGGTGTGGCGTGAGGCATGATAGGTGAAGGGGGGTCAGAGGGAATCAGGGAGGGAGGGGAGATGACAAAGAGGAACTGTGGAGAATTAATTAATTAAATAAATAAATTTAAATGAATTGGGCACCTGGTTGGCTCAGTCAGTTAAGCATCTGACTTGGTTCATGAGTTCAAGCCCCATACTGGGCTCTGTACTGACAGCTCAGAGCCTGAAGCCTGCTTTGGATTCTGTGTCTCCCTTGCTCTCTGTCCTCCCCCCAACTCACACTCTGCCTCTCTGTCTCTCTCTCTCTCTCTTTCTCAAAAATCATTAAAACATTAAAAAATGAATATATAATTTAAATGAATAAATAAGTAAATTAATTGATTAATAAAAGACTGAAGCCAGAAATGAGTAGCTCTGTTCACCAGGGCCGATTTGAATTCCATACATTTGAATCAGCTCATTTTGTAGGAAGGTATATTGTAGGAAGGAATCAGCTCATTTTGTAGGAAGGTGGAATAAAGAAGATAACCCAATGAGGAGATAGTATTATCAAAGGAGAGGCAATGTCTGCATTTCTCAAAAAGAGGAGTCCCTGCTCAGGCCCAGCCTTCGAAACATCAGAACCTTCTGGCTGGGGCCCCAGAATCTGCATTCCATAAGGTCCCAGAGAACCCTGTCACATAGGCTCCAGGAAGGCCTTTTTCCTGCAGGGCTCCCCGGTTTGTACATAGCCAGGATCCTCACACAACGTGAAAGAAAGAATGTCTGTCACATTGTTGCTAATATCTAAAACAAGGACTGTTTAGTTAAGTTATGCTACATCTCATCTTGATACACGTTATCTAGCCATTTAAAACAATCTTTTAGAAGAGAATTTTTTAACATTGGGAAAAGCCCTATATTGTGCAATATGATATATGCATAAATAAAATATGATATATGTTTAAATATTTTTGAATTTTCCCAATCTCTACAGTGAGTAAAAGTTATTTTAATCAGAAAAATAAAGAACATATGGAAAATACAAGAATTAGAAAGAGATTTAAAAGGCAAAATAGATGACAATCTATTGGGGACTTGAGACATGAATTCCAAGGTCAGGAGGGAACATAAATACATCTGATTCTTAATGATTTGGGAGCCTCAGTTTTAAAGAAACAACAAAACCTCTCTGTTTGGATCATCCTCAAAGTGAAAGTATCTTCCTTGACTCACATCAGTTTACAAAGAATAACATAAGTGTTTTTCATGAATAATATCTCTATTCCTAGCACTCTGTGTCCCACTGTGTGCACCCTGTCATACATCTAAGAGCAACTCCCGGAAAGGCACGTGTTGGGATTGGCACACATAGGACCTGAAGGAGATGCTGGGAGTCTGACTCTGATGTGGCAGGGCCACCAAAACCCCAGGCCTCCCTTCCCCCAGTCCTCCTCTTTCTTCCCCAGTCCAGGCTGAATTTTCTTTGGACAGATGAAGTCCTCCACAGCCAAGGGTGAAGGTGAAATCAGTTGAAGATAAAGAAAATGTATTTCTAACTTAAGCTTAGGAAACTATGGAGAAATCAGGATGATTATTCTTTTTATTTGTTTAATAGTCATGAACTGCCTTTGTTGGGCAAACACAATGAATAATAAGGAAGACTCAGACCCTAAAGTCGGTGGCCTGAGTTCAACTCTCGGCACTTACTAGCTATGTGTCCTTGGAAAAATTACTTAACTTCTCTGTGTCTCAGGTTCCTTCTTTGTAAAATGGAGGCAATGATATTACGTGCCACAAAAGGGTTTGAGACAGATTAAAGAGTTGACATATCTAAAGTGCTTTTTAAAAAATGTTTATTTATTTTGAGAGAGAAAGCATGAGCAGGGGAGGGGCAAAGAGAGAGGTAGGGAGAGAATCCCAAGCAGGCTCTATGCTGCTAACAAGAGCCCAATGTGGGGCTCAATTTCATGAACTGAGAGGTCATGACCTGAGCCCAAATCAAAAGTTGGAGGCTTAACCAACTGAACCACCCAGGCACCCCTAAAGTGCTTTGAACAGTGCCTGGCACATGACAAATCCTAAATCGGGGTAAATGTATAAGCTTTCATTTCTGGTGTCGGAGACAGTAACAAATAGAACAGAATCTGATAAATACTCTACTAAAGATAGGTACACAGCCCTATGAGTACACAGAGAAGGAAATAACCCTATTTGAGGGTATCAAAGGAAAGATTTACAGGGGAGTTGATGTTTTAAATGAAGGGTGAAAAGGATTTTTGCCAGCATGGAAATAATGAGAAGGAAAGATTTATAGGGGGGTTGATGTTTTAAATGAAGGGTAGAAAGGATTTTTGTTAGCGTGAAACATGTGCAGAGACCTAGAGGTGTAAAAATGTGTGGCATGGCTGGAAGATGGCATCTCACTGTGGATGGGAATTAGGCAGGCTTGCTACAGTCTCCACCAAGGCTCACATTATGACAAAAAATAACCCTTAAAAAACCCTTATGACCAGTGATTTGAGCAATAATTCTTCATGTCTGAAATTGACACTGTCCAAACCAGAGTGAGAACCCTATACAGGATATATCTCATATATACTCTTTAAAAAGAAAATTTTCTTGCCATATTGCCCTAAATAGAGCAAACTTAAATAGGTTACCGTGAAGTTGTCCGAGACTAACAGCACGGATTCAACTCGTTATCTATCATGTCAGTTCTCCTTCCATGACGTGACCTTGCATAGGTCATGTACGAATTGTGCCATGAAATGCATCTCCAAGCATAGCAGTTATGATAATCTATTTCATCTTAGACCTAAAAGAGAAACTAAAATTAAAACATAATAAAAACTAACTCCAGAATTCATCTAAAGTTTACTTCAGAAGCTACTGGGAACTTGAGAAGCATGATAGAAAATCTAAAGAATATATCTAGGGGGTATTTTTCTTTTTTACCTTGTTTGAGAGACTGCAGAAAAGGACTTGGTCTTAGAAATCTTGTAAAGAAGGAGGATAGGAGGAAATTCAAAGACTCTGGGAAACTTCTCCCCCAGGACTCGGCAGCATACCTTATTTGTTGTATTTCATTTTTTAAAAAAGTGTTTTCCCAGGACTGTGAGATCTTTTATACATGGAAATAGAGAACAGAATTCACCAGTTCTAGAAATAGAGCTTCAGCACTCACTTCCAAGAATTGAAAATATGCTTGTAATTATGTGTTTTATTTTAAGATTGATTGGTTAAAGTTTATCAGCTAAAACTAGGCTTTCAGTATGTTAAATTTTTGAATGGTATATAGCGGGAGGGATTTCAAAATGTGGAACACCCAACACCTAACAAAGGTCACATTCCTTTTTTTTTTTTTTTCTTGACCTGTCAAGGCCCAAACCAAAAATCCTGAAAGCAAGAAAGCATTCTTAAAGTTTGCACATTGCCTCCTTTAGGATGTCCTTATTCTCTGTTTCTTTACTTTTCACCTATTCTGCCATTATTACAGATGTCTAAGAATCAAGGCCAGGATGTCCCTAACATAAGATATTAAACCTTGTATCACAGAAATCGCAGAGTGGTTACTTTGTCCTCTTTAAAGAAACCGATCAATTTCCAAAACAAAGAACATTCGGAGATTTTACTGTAAATTCAGAAAATGTTGTAGCTACTAGAAGGGTGACCTAGCCTGGGTTTCAACCCACCTCTTCATTTCCTTAGTGAAAGGAGACAGAGGGTTAGCTCCTTTGAACTCCAGGGCTGTGCTTATTTATCTGCTTTCTTGGAGGTTCTTAGATTGACATCTTAGACTGCATCCCTTTGGAAATGGATATCAGACTATGAAGGTCATCAGTGTTATCTGTTCAACAATAGCACTTAGAGCAAGCTTAAGCATATTTCTTAAGTATGTTCCTCAGTGTACAAATGACAATTTTGGATAGTGGCTAAAAAGGGAGGTATGCCTGGCCTCCAACTTGGTCATGTCACTGAGAACCTGGACTTTATTCCGATGTCTAGGGTGAGCAGGTCCAGTATCAAGACACATTTTTGTTGTTTTGTGTGTTTGTTTGGTTTTATTTTTGTTTTTGTTTTTTTTTTGTTTAACAGACACCTGAGTATTAACGTAGTATTGATGTTAATGCATTATGGATAACTTTCTTTAACTGAAGGGCGGGAGAAAGAAACTGATTTGGAGAGTACCTTTGTATGATATTTTCTCTGTATTCTATAGTGCCTCTTGGGTAATATCACAGCTGGATATTATTATCCTCAAATGGAATTTGATCCTGATGCTTCCAAAGCATTGTCTTTATATTCTTTCCTTTTCTGGCTCAAAAGCTTATGTAGCTAACATGTTCTTTAATAGAGAATCTTCAGAAACAGCATGAAGGTAATGAATGGTAATTGCATTCATGTTGTTAGTCCCACATACCCTGACACATACAGGTAGAAAGCATTCCTCCTCATGCAATAAGGGATATAGCTCTATTTGTCAAAAGGAACTAGAAAAGATACAGTAAGATTAAGTCGTGCCTGAAGTGGTAAAGAGAAAGACAACAGGCAAAGGCCTGGCCATTATTGATTGAGGGCTGATGGAGAGCTCTGCCCAGTGCTCGGCCAGACATGAGAGAAGACATGCTCAGTGGTCTTATCATCTCTGTGTAAGCACACAGTGTAACATCATGTCTAATGTAAATTTGGCTATCTCAGATCTAGAATAATAGATCACCCAAGATTCAGATCATCTTAATTAGGATGTTGGCAGATTGAAATGGAATGTGGTTCTTGATGCAAGCAAATGAGTAGTAAATGCATTACCAATTCCACCTCTTTCATGCAGAATTCTTCCTTAGAGCCAGTATCTGATCCAGTTCCTTTTCTGCTGAACTATATAAACAGAGTCCTGATATGCAGTACCTAGGGAGAGCCTTTTCTTCTACTGTGGATTCTTCAGTAGTCCTTTTTTTGTTATCAGAAGGGCAACTTTTCTTCAAAAGTGTTTTTGAAAGACAGAAACAAAAGTGAGTTATTTCTTTGAAGATCAGTTGTCGTTACTAAATTTATGATAGAATCGAATAAAAGATAGTTCCTCTAATCTCCTTGAGGCACTTAAATTTGCATATTATCAGATGTATAGGTGGATCCAAGATGAGAAATTTTTTTTAAATGGTCTGCCACTCTAATGAGGTGACTGAAAAAATGATTGAGATGATAAAAATATATACTAGGTCAAAGGATAACTAATGATTATTCCTATCATGGTCTATATGATAAGTAAGACCATAGCTTATCTTAATTTTTCATACTCTACTTCATTGCTGGTGGCCTTAAGGGTAGAAATGTTTGGGTCAGCAAAAATTTGAGAGTGAAATTCTTTGGTGTCCGTAATCAACACAGAGAAATGTCATTGACGGGAGTAGATAGTCTATTTTTTTTTTTTTTATATAGTCAAAGAGTACCTAATCTCAGATCAGAATCTATAATACCTAGAGTTGCAAAGATGCATGGTATTGTATACAAAGTTATATTCTATGGAAAGCAGCCCTCTTTTATTGGCAGAACTCACATTTTGTAAATCAGCCTGATCTATTTTAAAGATGATATATAATAAATATATTAGGTGAACTTTTTTGGTATGTGGTGGATTTCAACATTTTAAAAAATCTAAAAGCATATAAGCACAAAACGGAAGGCAAAATACAGAATTGCCTCTAAAAACACTTTGAAATTAATAAGTAAATTCTTTGAAGGCGTGAGATAATTACTTCAGTGTGTGATTTGCCCTTTTTCCTGGGAATGTGTTGTTTCTGGCTGGGGAGCCGTCTGAGTTGAGAAGAGCCCTGCTAACGGGATTACTCTGCTCTGGCTCTTGTGTTTATTGAGTCACCTAGGACTTCTTATAAAACAGCAGCTTTCAAATGTACACACACCTGCACTCAACACCCTGAATACTCCAAATGTTTGTTTAACTGTTCTCATACCCAGAGTATCTCTCCCATCCAGTAAGGTCAGGAAGCATCGAGGGGTCCACATACTGCTTTTTCCTTCTCCTTGGAAATCACTTGGAATTTAGCCATTTGTGTGGTGCTGATGTAAACAGAGATGCAGATCTTTTCTTAGTGTAACATAGTGCTCTTAGCCACTAGGACTCAGAGAACATTCCCAGTCTTACCTCCCACTGCACCTAAATGAGAGTTAATATTTCTCAGGAAATGTTAACTAGATTGGAGGTCCTGCTGAGCTAGAGCCCAGGGAACCATCTCAATGCAGCTTCCAAGTCATTTTGTACTGGGCTAGCGCAGTGGCTTCTCATCTTTGTACTTAGTTGGCCTACAGAGGCCAACTTTTGTTAGCATTGCCGCTTGCAGTGCTGAGCAAGGTCACAGATCTTGCTGAGTGACTAGCAGGGAAAAAATGAAGCCTAAAGCTGGAGACTAAGACAAAGGAAAAGAGAGGGGGGAAGAAGGAATAGAAAGAGAAAGACATGGAAGTATGTGTTCAGTGAAATACAGTAGAAGCTAACTGCCCAAGTCTGTTTCATGGACATTTATGCTTTTATCTTTCTGTGTTTGTCTCTGTGTCTCTCATTCCATCCTTTCTCTAGCTCTGGAAATCAAAGCCAGAAAAGCTTTCTTTACTTTTGACATCTTAGATATTATTGTATAACCACTGTGTATGTGTGTGTGTGTGTGTGTGTGTGTGTGTGTAATAACTACTCTGTTAATGGGGTTAGCATGTAGTGTGGGCTTACTATGGTCTAGGTTTGTGTGAAGGCTTTTACATGGATTGTCTCTTTCACTCTTCCCAACAGAACTAGCAGTCATGGGTCGCCTGGGTGGCTCATTCGGCTAGGCTAAGCATCCAGCT
The DNA here is from genome assembly GCF_003009895.1 of Hyaena hyaena. Classification (NCBI taxonomy): domain Eukaryota; kingdom Metazoa; phylum Chordata; class Mammalia; order Carnivora; family Hyaenidae; genus Hyaena; species Hyaena hyaena. Next base: position 54,386 of record NW_024081647.1, read on the forward strand.
CTTGATATGGGGCTCAGGTCACGTAATTTCATGGTTTGTGAGTTTAGGCCCCATGTTGTGTTGGGATCTGTGCTGACAGCATGGGGCCTTCTTGGGATTCGCTCTCTCCCCTTCTCTCTCTGCCCCTCCCTGACTCACATGCACATTCACTTTCTTTCTCTCTCAAAATAAATAAACATAAAACAAGAATGAGGAGTCATAATTCCTCTAATCATTTTCACGTTACTGATGGAAAAACTTAGGCTCCAAACATATATAAGATTCTTTTTAGAAATCTTACATGACAGGGTAAAGGCCAAACTCCTTACCCTGCCATTTGACTCCACCTGTTTTATGACTCTTTCATGTCATAAATCTAGTTAATTCACCATCTTCCAAATTCATTTTCCCCTTTCTTTTCTTTTTTTCTTTTTGCCCATGGCTTTTCCTATTCTATCTATACTACTCTCATCCAGTCTTAAAATAAATTATTATTGAATATGTTACTACATGGCAATGTCATAGCTCTGGAGAGGACACCATACCTCTCCTTGCTCACTGCTCATTAGTGGAGACAGATTTGCACATGTGTAATTCTAAATTAAGGCAGGCTGCATGATAAATTCTATAATAAGGCACAAAAGAGATAGGGAAGGGGACATTATGTCAGTCTGATAGGGTCTAGGAAAGCTCTTACCACCTCTAAGAGAAAATGGAGTTTTGGAATTCTCTAATATTCTGAAAAATTGTTGATAGGAAGATATTAGGAGAACATTCCAGGCAGAAGAAATAACATGGTCAAAAGTACGGTAAAGGGAAAATATGAGGAACTTCTAGAGAATGGTGAACAATGAATAGTTTGGCTCTTTCAAGCATAGGGTGTCCATGTGTTTATGGGAAGGGATGATGAGGACCTAGTGGAAAATAAAGCCTGGTAAGTTTTGAGCTATGTAATGGAGAACTTTGAATATCAGCTGAAGAGTTTGTATTTTACTAGTGTTCCATGAATGTTTTTAATGATTGGATTTAGCCATAGGAAACAGATGGCAAAAGTAGGATGAGAGAGGAAAAACCAAATTAGGAATCTAGTACAATAACTAAAGGAAGCTGAAGTAAAGCAGTAGCTGTGATAATAGAAAAAAATGGAAGTGATATTATAGCAGAATAAATATTAGGATTTGGTATCTGGGGGGCTGAGGGAAAAGTTAATTATGACTCAAAGGAATTGAGCCTGAACAGTTAGGAGAATCGTGGTAACATTACTGAGGTTGGGCACATTTTGATAAGGAGCAGTTTTTTGTTTTGTTTTTTAAATTTTTTTTATGTCCTTATTTTGAGAGACAGAGACAGAGAGTGAACAGGGGAGGGGCAGAGAGAGAGGGAGACACAGAATCCAAAGCAGGCTCCAGGCTCTGAGCTCTCAGCCCAGAGCCTGATGCGGGGCTTGAACCCATGGACTATGAGACTGTGACCTGAGCCGAAGTCAGATGCTTAACTGACTGAGCCACCCAGGTGCCCCAATAAGGAACAGTTTTGAAAGCTAAGTAAAATGACCTTGATGTCCAATTAAGAAGAATATCTGGGTATGTAACTTCAGGATAGATATTTTTATAACCTCTGCTGGTGATTCCAAAGTGAGGAAAAGTTTGAGAACAATGATTTAGAAATAAGAGAAACCTGAAAATCATCAGTGTGGTTATGTGCAATATTCAGGAAGGGTCAATGCCAAGGATATAACTTTGGCAGTCAAAACAGAAATAATAGCTATAGCCTTGGAAGTTGATAGTGACAAGAAAGGACTTTTGTATGAGAATAAGAGAAATATGATAGAACCTTGAGGAACGTCTAGAGTAACTGAGAGCAAGGATGCCATATTAAAACTGGGGATTAAGTGAAAATCTACATGCTCAACAGTTAAACTCCCAGAATGCTGGCAGCCAGGGGACAATAAGGATGTAGGTCAAAGGAACTTTTCATGGAATATGAGTGACCCTAGCATGTTTATAGGCCAAAGAATAGATGTGGTTAAAAAGGGACAGTTGAAGAAGAGAGTTTTAAGAAGGACAAGAAGGACAGTGATTCACAGGGTGCTGGCTGGCTCAGTTGGTTGAGCATCCGACTTTGGCTCAGGTCATGATCTTGCAGTCTGTGCGTTTGAGCCCCGCATTGGGCTCTGTGTTGACAGCTCAGAGCCTGGAGCCTGTTTCAGATTCCGTGTCTCCCTCTCTCTCTGCCCCTCCCCACCTTGTGCTTTGTCTCTCTCTGTCTCAAAAATAAATAAACATTTAAAAAAACAACAACAGTGATTCAGATCAGGGAGAGAAAGTGAATCAGGTGGATCTCTGAGGAAGGGAGGATATATCTTCTAAGATAGGAGAGGAAGAAGGAATGTTGGGTGGTAAGTAAGAGTAAAGAGGGAAAGAAGCGAAAGGATTTAGAATGAAGGCAAATTCAACATGACTAGTCAGCAAGACAATTTTTGACTAGAGTGAGGGTTTAGGGTGAAGAGGGACCGGAGAACAAGATTGCGATTCAAATTCCACATCTCGATAGAGATTTCCTGTAATTTTCCAGTCCTAAGTGATTGTGATCCCCTCTAAACTGTATTACCTTTACTATTGTACTCCATGTTTAGTGATTAATCACACCCAGCTTGTGACACCATTTCCATTGTTGTCTTGAACTTCCATTTATATGTTTTAAAGTTAACTTTTAAAGTGATTACCTTCCATAACTACAAACTCCACAGGGCAGCGTTTATATCCTAAACTTCTTTGTTACATCCTAAACTTCTTTAAACATTATTTGAGCTAAAAATATATCTTATTTATTCTTAATTGGTTGATATGTAATGTTCTTATTAAAGCTAAGGACAAAATTACACTTTATTTTCTCATCTCTCATGACTCTTTATCTTAGCTGTATAAATAATGGCACAATTCTGTCTTATCACCTCTCTTTTTGTCCCCTACAATTCTCTCTCATTTCCTTTGCCTCTTGCTTTTTATTATGAATAAGGCAATCTTTAAAAGAGCTGTTTCACCTCTTTCTCCCAAAATAACTAGTAATCTATGCCATAAAAAAGAAAAACTATGATACTATTATTATTTTTGTGCTTTCTTGATTCAGATCTACTTGGTTAATTGTTTTAATAGGTCGTTTGATTTTTTTTAAAGTCTATTTAAACAGACTTACTGAAAGAATATTCTCTGAGTTGCTTCTTTGAAAAGGACTAAAAGCATCTAATATATCTTACCAGTTGACCAGCACACTGGTTGATGAAATTTGTAGTCTTTGCGGTAAAGCTCTCTAACAAGATTAGGTGAAATTGAACCTGAGAAGGTAAAGGTCTCTAAATTGACATAAACTGAAAGGGCAGAACTGGATCATACTACTATTTGAATCGCTAACAAAGTCTGATCTCTGACATATTATATTTGGTGTACTCTAATCTGTGTACATACACATGCTTCTAGTAAATGATGAATGAGGTTTAGCTAACATAATATAGTTTATACTCTTCTAGACCTTTGTAGGAAATATAGGGTTGAGATGCTCTGCTCTGTAAAATGACCTGGATCACTTCTCTGGAATGGAGTCTCCATAAAACACACCCACTCATGCATTTTTTCCAAACCAGCTTGGTCAAATTTATTTTCCTGCTGTCATTCATTTGATGCCTCTTCTGGCTTTCATTAGATGGATCGGTGGGGGTGGGGGGAATACTGAATTTCATTAGATAGTTCGATCTGGCTAAAACCAGTAAAACAAATAATTTCTGATGAAAATTGTTGGTCCAGTTGTGAGACTAGAAAGAAATTAATGTATATGAACGTCAGTACTTATTTGAACCTTCATCCATAATTTGAGAGCTATGTTTTTTGAATTATGAGGAATTTTGAAAAACTCTGTTTTGCCTCACCTCTTTTCTCTTTTTCAGAACCTCATGCCCAAAGCTTGTTATTTCTTCCTAGCTGAAAGTAAACTAATAGCCACATGGTATAAACTCATGATTCTAATGCTAAGGAGGCTCAATAGTATCAGTGATACTATTTTAGGATGTCAACTGCTTAACATATTGGACTTTTTCCCATTATTTAAGATTTTGGAAATTCCAGAACCTGGCCTATTGTACAATTAGCAAGTGCTTTATATTCACTCCCCACCCACCCAAACTTTTGACCATTATTTCTCCTCTTCACAAACTCTTTTAGTATTACATATTTATAAAATGGCAGCTTTCTGGGCCCACTACCCATTATCATTAATGAAGTTCTTATGATTTTTTCTCTCAAATAAATTAGACTAATATGATTCAACAGGAAACAAAATGCATTTTTCAAAATTATTATTAAATAATGTTGCTATCAATTTTTGTTGCATTTTAGGGTGAAATGAAATCATTTCCTAATAGGTGAGAACTTCATAACTAACTTCCATAACTGTTTCTGTTAATCAGTAATTGAAAATCCTCCAACCCCCTTTTTTTGGTTGAAGGTTAGGAATTATTAATGGTATCACATAGGACAAAGAGAACTGTGATGTGAATGATATCATTGGATAAAGGCAAATTTGACACTCTGAGTAGGTTTCTTCCTTTGTTATTACTTTTTATTTTCTCCATTGTATCGTAGTTTCTAGTTGTGTTGCTGCTCCAGACCTTTGACAAATAGCATCTTCTCTCATTACCTGAAGATTCTTTTAGTGTCAGTTGTACACAAAAAGCTTAATGACTAATCTCTTTTGGCTAATATACAAAAGGGGAATGGGGTAAAAGAGTTTGAAGATAGGATCTCTGGAAATCCTGCATTTTAAGCAATTGTTGTCTTACAAAGCTTCTTTCAATGAATGCCTTAAAATAGAAACACTTGTTGTGTGTACTTTTCCTAAGCAATCGATAGTTCTCTTTCTTCCCACAAATGATAAAATTGGATATTGGGAAGTATAGCCACACTTCTCCTCTTAAGAGGGAAGTGGGTTGGGGATGATGCACTAATAACAATCATCAACGGCAGCATCAAACAATGTTTATTAGGATTCATTTGTAGGCATGGGGACTGCCAAACCAATGGCTGTTACCCACCCCCACCCCATTTCTGTACTGTGTGGTTCAGGGAGGTGGACCATATTCCTCAGGCCAGGCAGTGAATCACAGTCCACCAAACAACCATGAAGCCTCCCTTGCCATGTTAATGATTGGTTTAGACATAGCCAATGGATGTACTTCTGACCAGTGAGATACGGAGAAAAGTCTCTGCAGGGCTTTTGGAAAAGTTTTTTTTTTTTTCCTTGTAGAAAGACATGAACAAGAAGAAAAGATTCCCTTTCAAACTCTGTATACTTTCATGAGGACATGAAGCTTGAGTTGCTGTAGCCATTTGGTCGCATTATGAGTAGAGTTAGGTTGAAGTCAAAGCTTACATGCCAAAGATGACAGAAGAGAAAGATGGATTTTGTTTTATATCACTGAATAGCCAAATTAACCAACCCTGGGCCTACCCTCCTCCAGCATTTTTGATAATCTTCTTTGTTTTGGCTTCTTCTGGTAGTGGAGTTGGTATTTTCTGTTATTAGGGATACACACATTTTAAGCAATAAATTCCCTGTTTTAGTGAAGGGTTTTTGACTCCTGAGTATTCTATACTTTGAATCTTTCTCTTACCTTTTACTGTTCAAAATACTTTTATTTTTTTTTCCCTCATTGCTAAACCATCATCTCCTTTTTAAAAACTTCTTGTCACCTCATTGCTACATGGTGCCTTTGGCCACAGGCACTCTATTGAAATTACCCTCATCAGTGTTCACTCATGACCTCTTGGCTACCAAATCAGTCTCTGAGCCTCAACTCCTCAGTCTATAAATAAAATATGTGATCTTGATTGGTGGTTTTAATTAAAAAGGTATTCAACAATTAATTTATTTCAAATTAAATCTTAGTCATACCCAAATGTATAAAACCAAAGTCTAAAAAAAATAAACATAAAATAAAAGGTGTTTCAGAAGAAAGAGAGAGATAGAGAACGAAAGTGGAATTTCTTGGTTGACTCAGAACTCGAGGGCTTTCCACCCTGCTTATTGCCACTTTAGCCTTCTCTAGCCCTTCCTGCCCCCGACCTCGGCAGAACTCATAGTTCATACAGGATGTAGTTCTAAAACCAGATTCCAATATCACCTTCTTGTCGATGCCTCTCTTGCCTCTTTTCCATTTGCACTGTAATTCCCCCACATGGAATGCTTTGGTGGTTTTCCATTGCCTGCCTCTAAAATTCCCTCCACCCTGGCTTTGCCTCTTTCTTTCTCCTTTGTTTTCATTCGCTGCAGACACATAGGGCTACTTGAAGTCTCCAAAACTGTCCCATTTGTCCTTTTTTCTATGCTCTTCTCGTTCTTCTCTTCATATCTTTGCCCATCTGCACCTCTTCAAACCTTTTCACTCCCACCCAGTACCCTTCTAAGTCAGAGTGACTGTCAATTTCCTGAATGTTCCCCTAGCATTTGTACCTCAGTTATAGCACTTAGCACATTCTCTCTTTGAATTTTGTATTAAAGCTATTCCTTAAGCTGTGTGCTCTCTGAAGCTGCGGAGCTAGTTCTTGTTCACTGTTCTGAACACTGCAGTGCTCAGCATATGTCCCTCAAAGACTACTCTCAAAGCATGCTTGTTAATGAACAAAAAAATTTACAACAGAAATCAAAATTTTTATATTATGTGGAGATTCTTTAGGTTATTTATTTCTGTTAGTGTTTTAAATATTTGTATCAGTTTTATAAATTGACCTATACTCTGAAGTTATGCAGATTCCATTGATTGAACTTAATTGATATGATGGAATATAAGCTGGTTATATAAAGCTAAGGTGAAGCAACTTTTTGATGAAAAACCTTTTATAGCTTTGCATTTCATTATTTAAAAAAGAAAAACCAAATAGTCTACTATGCCCATACTTGGAAATTTGCCTATTTTGACTTTTTAAGCAGGGTTACTTACGAGTTAGCTCACTGACATCCTGGGCATAGAAGTTGTGAATTAATGGAAACTGTGGCAGCTATACAATACTATAATTTTTACACACTTAATTTTAATTTAAGTAATTGTTATTGAGCTCTCAGGAAGGACAATCAAATGTGTAATTTCAATAAAGTGTATCTCTTCTTTTTTGTTTTCCTGGATTTTATAATCACTATAAGATTATCATATCTTAATAGAATGTGCTTCGCAATTACACTAAGTTTACTAAAAGTTATGAAAGTTGTTGAAAGAAAAGATGTACCAGTGTACAACTATTTAGTTTCTATTTCATTTTAGCTACTTTGTGCTTCATAATTTTATTAATATCTTTAAATAGTTCTGATGAAAAGGAAAAGGTATGTTGACTTGGTCAAGTTAGCATTTCAAATGAACTATAGTAGGAATATATCATGTAGTATAGTAGTGATAGTATAGTGATTGATATGCTTTTGAGGAGAAAAGCAAACAAATTAGGAAATTTTTTCCAAGACTTGTGATATCAATAATTTTCATAACTGGGAAGGAACTGTCTTTGGAACTAGAAATAATTGATAGAAACAAATAGATATAGTCCAGAATTGGATCACGGAGAGCTTGAAATAAGTCTTTGTATTCATAAGAAATAGGTAATGGAAAGTGCCGTCCCCAAAGACTATCAAGCCAGAGAACCCTTTTTTTTAAACCTGCAAATGAGGAATTATATATATATATATTATTATATATATAATGTATATATATAATATATATAAATGTATTGTCAGAGTCGGTTAATTAATTCATACATTGTTGCTAAGAAGATTAGAGATATTTCATACATAAGATTCAAGGTAGGTTTCTGACTCCCTGTTCTCATGCATGGTGAGTAGGGGACTGGAGCCATGGTCAGGGCTAAAGTGAGGAGCTTTAAGTAGAACCTGGAATGAAGGAGAATCACAGCATCGAAGGAGATGGTGGGTATGAGAACCAAAGACTGGATTGAAAGCAAGGACTGAATTCACAACTGGATTCAGAGAGGATGGATATGGAAAGGAAAACAGGAAATAGAGCCTGCAAAGAGCCACTTGGAGGCAACAGTACTCAGAACCATATGCTTCACAGTAGGGACATTGGGTGATACCAGAGGTGGTAGTTGTAGGAGCTTCTTTTGCACAGGCCATGTCTTCCAATACCATCCTGTGAGTCCTAGGGTTTCTCTTTAGTGCAAAAATACTTGCCCTATACACTCCACAGATTCAGTGTGTGACATCTTCATACTTTTTGAACTCTAGCATTATACCCTAAGGTGACTAACTTCTGACATTTAAAAGGTACAGAATCTGAACTCTTTAATTATGATTTTGATATTTGTTATTGTTGGAAATAATTGTTATGATACCTTCTCGCAGGTCTTCAATGTTAAGATTTTATTAACCTGTATCTAGAGATCTAAAGTAAATTGCTTCTATGACTCTGTGTTCATTATTTATTTTTGGTAGGTTTAATGTTCATAGGGCAACATTTGAAACATGCCAGTTGGTTGGTGATTTAACACCGACTTGGTTCGTGATCCATTTCTACTTCCCACATTCCCCCATTCCTTGCCATTAATTCTAAAAGACTCAGTTTAAATCAGGAAAGGAAAATAGGCCACTTAAAATGAATATAGTTAGGGAAAGGTGCTGGCTCTTATGGCCTTGTCCATAGGAGTGTCAGTAATTTCTTCTGCAAAGTATTGATGCTTGCTGCTTAACTACCAGCAATACCTCTGTGGGGTCAGTTCTTAGGGATACGAGAATTGTGGCCACAGTCACAGACAGAGAAGACTCCAAAAAGGATAAGATAAGAAAGCTTCTTCCAAATATTTTTATCTATTTCAGCATATATGGCCCGGTCTTTAAACTCCTAGCTCATAAAGCAGTATTTCCTAGTGTTTTCCATACCTTGGTCTCCTAACAAGCACTGAGCACTAAGTGGGCTCCACTGTCTGTCTGCATCTGACTGCCCCAGCTGTGTTAATCATCATCTGCTCACAGAAGCATGGAAACCCTGGGGGGATTAGTGTTTGGCAGAGTCAGTAAATTGGTCGGTTTGTGCAAAATTTTGGGAGAAGAGAATAGAGTGGTAAAGTGAGTTAATAGTGGCAACATGAGTAAAAGTGGTGCTGAAGATGCAGAGGGATGGCCTCCTGTCTAATTGTATTGTGAATTTGAATAAAAAAATCTTTGTTAAGTACAAGCTTATTTTAGTTCTCTTCAATGCCAGTAGGAAGCGATTTATTTAGTGTGAATGAAAAGTGAGTCTGGGTTTATGAGTCCAGGGCCCCACACAACCGTGGAGAGCATTGGAAGATACTTGTTGTATTAGGTGGCTATAAATGACGACAAAGCACAGGGCTAATAGGACAGATGAAAATATGCTGTTCGAGAAAAATAGTCTCCTTTCCATAAAACACTTGACAGTCCTGCATCCTGCATCTGCCATGATATAATGACCCTATTAACACAAAAGAAATGAAAAATAAGGAGTCAGCATGGTTGTTACCCAAGCCCATCACAACATTTTAAATTGCTTAAAGTTGCAATCTCCTAAAAAGAAATTATAGTTGTTGAGTGGCCCTTTTGGCTACTTGGGCAGATCTGTAATTCAAATGGTTTGGGAATTAATTCTTACGGAATTTTGTTTCAGTTTTTCTGTGTAAAAGGGTCACAGCATTTTATATATTACGGGAAAATATGAGATGATTAAGGGCAGAAAAAATCGACAGGGAAAAATAGGAAAGCATACCTCTTTCCCTGTTTCATAAAACTGTGGTAGAGTACTAAGTAAGACAAACAACCTTATAATTAGAACGAAAATTATGAGAAGTTATTTTTATTCTAAAAATCACATTAATGGCTTTGTCTGCAGCACAGTTATTACCAATTGCCATTAACTTGTTGGCACAAACAAGCTTAAAATTTACTTCATATTCTGTAGTCCTAATAATTTTTTTTGAAAAAGTGTGGCATTCAAATGATGTAATTAAAACAAGTAGAATAATATACATGTATTTATGAAGGGTTGTATATGTATTTGTTTTAAGTTGAACAGATAATTTCTAGTGGTTTTGTGAGTCACCCAGTGAATAATTAAAATAAATTTAAATTCAGATATTAACATTTCAATTTCCATTTGGTGAACATAAGCAAATTATTATAAGTTTGTTTTCAATTCCTGCAAAGCATATTAAAATTAACTTTTCCTCCATTTAAGTAATGTGTATAACTAAACTTCTTTCCTACTGTGAAACGGTTTCATTTATTGCTATTTGTAAACTGCCTAGGATAGAGGCAGAGTGGATTGGGCTCGAAACTCCTTGAACAGTTTCTTTTGAAATAACACTACATACGTTAAGCTCAATTACACATCCAAACAGCCACAGCTCACTTTTGGTAATTTATTCATTGATTTAACATAGTACCCAGAAGAGCCATGCCTGCTGTCATTTTTGTAATATATTATGTTTTAAATATACTCATGCTCACCCATGCACACCATTAAGGTGTGCATAAACCTGTGTTTTTCTCTCTTGACAGCTATAAATGTTTGTTATTATTACACAAAACATATGTTCATGTTGTTTTTGTCTAAATTATTCTATCTGGGGCTATAAAGTTTTAATGTTATTAGTTGCCCTTAGAATTTTAATGTTTCACTGCTGTAACCTTCTTAGGATTTCTGTGCAATTAAATAGAAACTATTTCACTGCAGCCTAGAAGAACAATATATTTTAGACAAATAAAAAAAAAAAACCTTCTTGCTCCATTTTCTTTCAGGGTAGTAAAAATGTTTGCTAGACAGTTTTTGTTTTTGGTCTATGGAAGCCTCACCTGCAGTCATACCGGAGCACCAGCTGCATGCAAAACATTGCTCTTTCTGTTTCTGGCATCTACTGGAAGGATATGACTAAAACACCATTTCAGCTATTTTAGCCAAAAGGATATTTTACCAGACCTTCAAGGGTCATTCCAGGTGCTATTGAGTTGACTGTACTTGGACTTGGCTTTGTTCTAATATGTACAGACAGCAATAAGGACTAAATGGGAATCCCATTATAATGCCAAATGTATGTCTAATTTGATTTGTTTTCCCAGCTTGGGTCAAGGATGATTCATCAAGAATGCTTTTATTTACATATCAGTGGAGCACTAGCCTTTGGCTGAGCCACCCCACTCCTTTGGTATGGGCCTTGTCATTCCAACCAGATAGGGCTGAGGCTAATCTTGACATCTGATTTTCCATGGATAGAATCAGGGAGTTGCAAATAGTGTATATTACAGAAGAGGTTCCTGACTTGGCCTATAATCCTATAGTTAATGTTGGCAGTGCTCACCCTACCCCAAGCCTTTCAATGTTCAGCTACAGTGCTGAGGCTGAGTAATGTACCTGACTTTTAATTGACTCTCAGCTTCAATATTATCTCTGTATACTAATCACTCTACTTGCATTGTCATCTTCCTAATACATGTTGGATCACACGAAATGCCAGCTCAAAAGCCTTGCCACAAGTTAATCTGAACTGTTTAACAAGATGTTCAAAATTTTCCTTGATCCAGCAACATATCACTTCTTTGGGCTCATTGGCCCTTAGTCCTGTTGCTCAGCCTTTACCACAGCCCTACTCCAGTGCCTCACTCAACCAGCCACAGGTCCAAGCTTGTTCCCCTGGGGTGGGTTCTCTTCTCTGCCTTCTATCCATCCTAACTCAATTTCTTCAAAGTCCATCTCAAATAATACTTCATCCATTAGGGTCATCCTAATTCTCCCTCAGTCAAAATTAATCACATTTGTTACATTCCTTTGGCATGTTGCTTTTGTGTGAAGCAGCACATATTTCTCATAAATTTCATTCTACCATACTATTGTTCATTAGATTATAAACTCCTTGAGGGCAGGAACTATACTAATTTTAGCTTTGTTTTTGTACCAGTACCTTACGCAACGTTTAGTGGGTACTGTTTTATCAGTGAATACGTGAATGATATTTTTTTTCTTTTTTTCTTTTTTAACCTTGAAAGGAATGGGGATCACTGAACATTTAAAAGGCTGTTATCAATTGAAATTTTATTCAGTCTCCCTGCCTTTGTTCAGTACTTATGGACATGTATATAGGCCTAAAACAATATAGACTTAAAGTCTGACAGACTTAAAAAAAAAAAAAGAGGTTATGTGACTCCTTAGCCCCCCCCCCCGCTGTGCTCACACTCTCTCAAAAATAAACATTAAAAAAGAAAGATACGTTATGAAATAAGAATTTCTCAATGTTTTCAGGAACTGAGCCTACTAGGATGTTATTTTAATAGAAAATTGGGTTAGTGTCTCTCCTTTCTTCTCTGGCCCCACCGTCATTTAATGGCAATCTCCAGGAAAAGGCAAACAGGAAATGAAGTTCTTAAAGGATTTATGGAAGTTTCTCCTGTTAAAATCATCCTTTTGGACTTCTTTTTGTCTCTCATATTTTCCAGTTTAACACCATATGAAAAGTCCGGTTGGAAAGAGACTTAGAAAGCTACATTTAACTTCTTTTTTAGGCATTCATTTTTGTCCCCCTTCTTTTTCGTTACAGTGGTCTCAAATGGTAGAGATTAAGGTTCTTAATAGGTAGCACTTACTGCACATGAATAGCAGACCTCCTCTTTGCTACTTTAATTACACTTAAGGTTTTTAACAATTATATGATAAACCTCCGCAGGGCAAGGGGACATGGGTGGGGGGAGTTGATGTGGAACTGGAACAGCCTTCTCTTTTCCAAATAGAACACTTGTAATGGAAAAACGCAATGTTTGTAGAAGAATGGAGATATCTGAGAATGGTAAGTCAAGGTGCTTGGTTCCAAAATAATCTCCCATAGAGTGCTCATTTCTGCTAAATAATTGTGTTCCAAGAAGGTTTCTCAGTTAGGAAAGGGTCAAGGAGGTCAGTTATCTGGTGGTAATGACCATAGCGGTCATTAGAGGGTATTAATGCTATTAAGAATAAAACTTTAACTTTTTATTGAAGTTTTTATTTAAATGATATTAACTTCAATTCAACTTTTAATTGAGGTGCAACCATCCAAATTCTACAGCTGGGCACCAAGAAGTAATGAACATAAAATTACATGTTCTTCTGATAGCTTGATGGTTCTTTATTAGAATTTCAAGGGCCTCCATAGAGCTGTTATTAGACACAAACTGCCCTGAAGTCTTCTATTAGAATTAGGGCTGGGTGAATGATTCCTGGAAAGAATTTCACTGTGGCCCACTGCAAAGGAAAAAAAGGATGGGATGATAAAGTTCTTTTTGTGTTTTTTTTTTTTTCTTTCTTTCTTATTTTCAAGTTGAAAGCATTCATTTATATGGGTAGGCTTGGGTACATATGCCAGGCCCATAAAACAGTATGCATCTCCCTTCTTTCTGTTCTTCCTTTCTTCTTCTTCTTCTTTTTTTTTTAGCCCTTTGTGTCCAAGTAAATGGGGAGAAAAATAGAAAAAGTTTCCTCCAAGAAAGAGGGGTTTTTTTCTTTCTAAATTTGAAGGAAGCTCATCTCTCTTGATAAATACACACAGATATATGTCACTGGCTCTTTCAGAGTAGCAGTCCCTGTGAGGAATTAGAATAAAAGAAATATTTTATTAAAATATAGAAGTTGAACCACATAAAAGTGAGAATCAATGCCAGAACTTTGTCTTCCGTGATTTATAAATAAGTTGTTTTCGAAATAAAAACATCTAATTACCACAGTTCAGATTTTATAAAGTGGGAGGGATGTGTAATTTGGGGAGGGAGGCTTCTATTACTCCTTCTCTAGGAACAAAGGAAAGATAAAGCAATTTCAAGGTTCATAATTTTACCTCTTTGAGCCAAGAAGGAAGAAGATATGGGTAGTGAACAATTTCATAAACAAAATCGTCCATACCTAAAACCTTTGTTTCATTGTATTTTATGAAGATTTGGTATTAAGTTGGTAGGGTGTCGTTTTACAGCAAAGAAATTTGCTAAAGGAATTGATAATGGCTCTTTTTCCTTTGGAAAAATATTTAAACTACTTTACATTTTTGGTAGATAGCCAGCGTTTTGTCATTTAGACATGTCACATTACTATGAAAACATCATGCATCATAACACAACATAACTGTGTGATTTGCTAAGGTGTTAGTTTCTAAAAAAAAAAAAAAAAGGAAAAAAGGGAGAGAAAGAAATGAAAAAAGACAGGCATAAATGTTTTCAATGTGAATGACATTCAGCATTTCTGCTCCTCGCCCCCATCCCCCCCCCCCCATCCAGTAGAGGAATGCTCTTTAACTAGCCCCACGGTCTCTGCCCCAGAGGGCAGATATAAGGAAGATTTTTCTGTAAATGTGAGAGGATAACCCTAAGCTTTGTTCCTAACCAGAGGACATACATGTAAGGTTATGACGTCTTCTAGTGAGCTAGTTGCATGTAAGCATTCATCAGAAAGCTATAAGGGTTAGACCCTAGATTTTTATTTTATATTTTAAGGAGGCTCTATGCCCAACATGGGGCTTGAACTCACAACCCTGAGATTAAGAATCACGTGCTCTACTGACTAAGCCAGACAGGCATCCCTAGATCCTAGATTTTTATTTTATTTTATTTTATTTATTTTTATTTTTTAAATGTTTATTTTGGGAGGGAGGGAGAGAGAGAAGAGAAGAGAAGAGAGAGAGAATGAGTGGCAAAGAGGCAGAGAAGGGTGCCTGGGTGGCTCAGTTGGTTGAGTGACCAGCTTCAGCTTAGGTCATGATCTAATGATTCATGAGTTCGAGGCTTGAGTCAGGCTCTGTGCTGACAAATCAGAACTTGGAGCTTGCTTCAGGTTTTGTGTCTCTCCCTTTCTCTCTGCCCCTCCCCTGCTCAGGCTCTGTCTCTCTCTCTTTCTAAAATAAATAAACATTAGAAAAAAATTTATTAAACATGGGGGGGGCAGAGAGAGAGAGAGAGAGAGAGAGAGAGAGAATCCCAAGCAGGCTCCATGTTGTCACCACAGAGCCTGATACAGAGCATGATCTCATGGTTCATAAGCCAAGTTCAAGAGTTGGATGCTTAAGCAACTGAGCCACCAAGGTACCCCTAGACGCTAGCTTTTTTTTTTTTAACACAATCAAATGTTTTCAGTGACTTGAAACTAGGTCTTGATAATACTCTGCTATATTACACGGACTAACCAAAGTAATTAGTTTGGAATGACCCTGATGTGAAAGGAGAACAAAACTGCTTCCTGATAGCTAGGTGAATATGGGCCATTTCTGTGTAAGACCCAAGAATTTACTCTAATATGTGCATTTCTCTTTTCCTGTATGCAAACTGAGGCTGCAGTTCTCAACTACCTCTTTCCATCCCCATTAAATAATGCTGTCACAACTTAACATGTAAAATTTTTCATTGAAGATATCATCTCATTTTAAACTTGGGTTTTGAGGGGCACCTGGGTGGCTTAGTCAGTTAAGCGTCCGACTTTCGCTTAGGTCATGATCTCGCGGTTCGTGGGTTCAGCCCCGCATCGGGCTCTGTGCTGACTGCCAGCTCAGAGCCTGGAGCCTGTTTCAGTCTGTGACTCCCTCTCTCTCTGACCCTCCCCTGCTCACGCTGTCTCTCTCTCTCTCCTAGAAATTAAAAAAAAAAAAAAAACATTTAAAAAATAAATAAACTTGGGTTTTGAGAGACCTTGTTTCAAAGGCCTATTTAATTTACTTCAAACCATCTTTAAATTGAAATTAGAAATAAGGTCCCAGATGAGAATATAAGCAAGCAGCTTATTGTATTGTTCAACATTTAGAAAATGAAGAATTTTTTTTTCCAACTATCAAAAGAGGATAATGGAAATTACTTCATGTTGCTGTTTTAGAAACGAAAAGCAATATAATGCATTACTTGTAGAATTTGATGAAAAACCTGTTAATGCAATGGAGTTAGGTATCAGCATTGATTTTATTTTCAGAGACACTTTGGTAATAATTCTTACAATAGTTCAGGGAAAAAGGCAAGATGCTTTTGGATCAGAGAGAAAATATCCCTATCACAACTAATGTCCCTTACTAGGACTTATATGCAAGTAATAACTCCAAGAGAGTGATATTATAACTGATAACGTGAACCTTCAGTGTTCATTGAAACCTGAGGTAAACGGTAAGCTCTTCCACATAGAACATATAAAGTCTGCCTAACAGTGTAACCCTTTCCTGATTCAAAGGGGTTAGTTCTTTTAATATTTTAAATGATTCATTGTTCTTTCTGATATTAATAGTAATGGATACTCAGTGAAGAAAACTGGAAGCTACAGACAACAATGAAAAACAATAAAGTCATAATGCTCTTATCATTGAATGGTAAGGATGGCTAAAATCCTTATGTATAATATTTCCTTCTAGTCTTCTACTGCCAATAATTTTGGTGAATTTTTAAAAATTCACAGATTATAAATTGAAATTTAAATTAAATCAAGATATTTTATACTTCATATTTTCTATTAAGAAATATCCTTTCCATGCCGCATTTTCCACAAATAGCATTTCATTTTGTTAGGGAGCTTCATTCTCATGTTTATTTTATTATTTATTTATTTATTTTTAATGTTTCATTTATTTCTAGGAGAGAGAGAGACAGTGTGAGCAGGGGAGGGTCAGAGAGAGAGGGAGTCACAGACTGAAACAGGCTCCAGGCTCTGAGCTGGCAGTCAGCACAGAGCCCGACGCGGGGCTCGAACCCACGAACCGCGAGATCATGACCTAAGCGAAAGTCGGACGCTTAACCGACTAAGCCACCCAGGCGCCCCCCTCATGTTTATTTTAATAAAATCTCACATCGTGCTTGAAATATCCCATCTATTGTTTACCATGTTATTTTTAGAAAATTATTCTTTAAGTACCCTATGTTTGTATATAAGATTAAGATTAGCACCACTTCTGTGCTTATGCAAATAAGCTCATGATGTTATAATGACAGGTTTTATATTTACCAATTTTCCACTTTTCAGAATGCTTTCTTGGATAGTTTATGATTTCATGATTGGATTTCATGATTGAATAGTTTATGATTTTTTAAGATTGAGATTGGTTAGATTTTAAATAGGTTTTACAAATGTAGCAAAACAGAGTTAGTAAACACTATATATTACAGTTGTGCAGTTGTACAAAAGTAGGAGAAATACATTTATTGATCTCCTGAGAGCAGTAATTGCAGTGTGAAGAGATGGGATTCTATTCACATTTTTCTAGTGCTTCAAAGTTCGTTGCTATGATTGAACTCAGCACTCCAACATTTCACCAATAAGATGTTGCTCCTAAGACTATTTGAGTTACTCCGTTGAAAGTAGCCTTAGAATAAGCTGTTGAATTTGCCACATAAATGAGATATTTAAAATGATTTAAAAATTTACAGCAGCATTTCGATTGTCAATTTAGTAAAGGTCTTTAGAAAGCAAATACAATATACTGTAGATGTGGTTATTGTGGGTCGTTGGTATTCTTTTATAAATATGGTTGTATGTAGTGGATCATTGTAATACAAAAGATGTCTTCTTAGACCTTGATGACATTCTAATAGCATTCTATAGTATTTAGGAAATGGAATTGTAGATGATGGAGTATGAAAGAACTTTTTCTTCCTAGTGGTAGAATTTTCACTATTATATTCATTCTCTTCCCCAGGGCTTATAAATATTTGTTTTATTTTAAAAAATAGGGGAGGTGGGAGATGATGTGTCTGGACATTCTTTGCTGTGAACCATTTACCATACTTTTTTCCCCCTCCTTGCCAGCTAAACAACAAATATTTATTGAGCATCTTATATGAAAACAAATATGGTATTCTCTTTAAATGTCTTTGAATGAGAGATTAGGAACTTTTGCTATATAGGAGGGGCTTAACTGCTATAATGATCAATTAACTTATCCATTTGTGAATTTATTCTACAAACACTTTATATGTACCACACATCCCAATATGTCACCTTCCCCAAACTTTCAAGTTTTATGTTCTGGGAGAACTTGGACTTCCCCTAAAGGATTTAGTAGTATTGCAAGAAAGGAGAGAGAAAGACCATTTTCTAATTGAAAATCAGGCAAAACTGATCTTTAATGGGAATGTTCTGCATTGAGCAAATTTGTGCTCAGATAAAATGGCAAATTTCCAGAGATTTACATCCGTGTATACAAATCCAAACAGGAGAGATTGATGGGGAGCTGAGAAGGAGATCAAAGAACCAAGCTTTAGACGAGAGAAACAGTGACCTTTGAAAAGACCTTGGAATCTATAAATGACTAGTAGGGACAAGAAATTTGAGCAGAAAACCAGATAGTGTAAAGCTAAGATTCAGACTTCAGTTTTATAGGTTTCAAAATTTTCAAAGAAAGTCTTAGAAACAACTCATTCTAAGAATACCATTACATCCTTTTTATTTGCTTTAATGGTTTGCATACTTGGGGGTAGCTTGTTTAGCACCCAAATGTATTTAGATTCATTCATTCTTAACTATCACTTATTTGTGTCACATATATTTTGTATGCAACTAGAATATTTTATTAGGTCAGCAGCAACAAAAAGTCAGCAGGTAAAGGCATCTTAATTGTAATGGCATTTATGATAGAAAAGCAAGAAGGTATGGCACATGTTAACTGGGTCCTTTGTCTGTTTATTTTTCTGAGTTAATTTCATTTTAATTATAATGAATCAGCATATAAAGGATTCATATCCACCCCACAATTCATATAAACTCTCTTTGACTCACTTTTCAGTCTTTGACAGATTTTAGGCATAGAATTATAAAATTATATACCATAAAACTTTTACACCAGAAAATATGAAAATAGAACAGCAGTTGTTCTCCTTAGGACAGAGCCCTCTATCTGAGAAGAACAAGAGATTTCACCCCCTTCTATGAAGTTTACTCATTTCGGTCTGTTGCTTTAATTTATGGTGACAGCATCTTTAAAGAGCATGGGTATTCTCTGGTAGATTGCATTATTGTTCCCACGATTCACTCCCCTTTCCTTTAAGAGGATTATACACCCTTGCCTACTACCATGTAACTTGCAGGCCTCCTGTGGAGGAGGATGCACCTTGTTCCATCGATCTTGAGTTCAAGGTTGGCCATGTGACTTGCTTTTGACAGTGGTAAGTGAGCAGATGTTTTAAGAGCCATTACATATCTCTGTCCACTCTGTGGCTCTCAAGAGTAGCATGACCAAATAGTGGCTGCTCCTTCATCCTGGATTCAGGAATGAAGAAGACAGATGGAGAAAACTCACAACTCACTCACAGCCATCCTTAGCAGATACATAATGTAAGTGAGAAGAAAAACATTTGTTTTTTTAAGCCCCCAACGCTTGGGTGTTGTTGCTATAGCAAACTTAACCAAAACAATCACCAAGGGTCTGACTAAGTATTTCCCCATCTTCATCAAACCAGTCTATGCTTCTACATGTCTCCCCAGCTGTCTTTCTCCAGCATTGCTCTCTTGCTCACAAACCTTCCATAGCTCCTTATTTTAAATTTAAACCTTTTTTTTAGTTCTAAGGCTGCCTATAGTCTAATGCATATGGCAAACTTACTTTCTGTTTTCACTTCACATAGCTTCCATTACTGGTTGGGCCAGGTTTCTCCTTGCACACAAATGTTTAGGGCATTAGAGTATATAGTGTTTAAGAGTGGCTTCTGAATTGAGACAACTTAGGAGGGAACACTACTCCTATTAACAACTCACTGGATGACCTTGAATAAGTTACATAGGCTATTTAAGGTTCAACTTCCTTAGCTGAAAAATAGGGATAATAAGCATACTCAAATCACAGAGCTACAATATTAGCCAATGTTAAACATGTACAGTGCTCAGTGTGGTATTGTCACATAGTAAGTGATCAGTAAGTGGTAACTGGGATTATATTGTTGCTTTCATCTGGAGTGCTTTTCTTCTTCTGATTTATGTCAATTTAAAACAAACTTCAACTTTGTGTTCAAAATTCATTTTCTTTATGAAGTCTTCCCTTATAATTTTTTGGCACTGTCTTTACTTATTATTTCCTTCTGGTTTTAAGATTTTGAAAACAGTGATGAATGAAAGTTACTCTCTATCTTTCTACAGGCCGAGGACATAATGGCTATCCAACCTAATTGATTAATAGTAATTCTCTTGTTGAGGTTATTTGTTTGAGAACTCGGTATTTGGGGGAGATGGGGTATAGGGGTAGACTCAGTGTAGAAATGGCCATAGTTTTAACAGAATATGATTTTCAGACCAGTCAGAAAGTGATTAATATCTGGCATATCATTCCATTGGCAAATACACCCCAAGCTTAAAAGAATCATGTAGCCTTAACAATTGGTTTTATGTTAAGATAAAAACATGTCAAGAATGCAAAACTAGGGCTTCCTGGGTGGCTCAGTTGGTTAAACATTCAACTCTTGATCTTCTCACAAACCATGAGATCAAGCCCCATGTTAGCCTCTGTGTTGACAGCGTGGAGCCTTCTTGGGATTCTTTTTCTCCCTCTCTCTCTCTCTGCCTGTCTCTCTCTCTGTCTTTCTCTCAAAATAAGTACATAAAGTTTAAAAACATGAATTTGAAGCTAAAGAAAGTAAGGGCCAGACATTAGGGTCAGTTCTCAGTGTAGGGCTCAAGAGTGACCTCAATATTACTGAGTTTAATCAGGGAAGTTTTGAAAGGGAAAATCATTCCTAGCTCAATGAAGTGTACATTCTGACAAGGTCAAATTGTCTTGTATTATTTGGGACTCACTGCTGAGTACTTTATTAATTGTTTTCAGATTGAAAAATAAAGTTACAGCCTTTCCAGGAAACTCTGGACGTGAATTTATTTTAGTGAGTGAATAGGGGCATGGAAAAGCAGCTTGCCAATTCTATACAACTGTGAATAACAGGGAATTATGGAAAGCGTGATGTATGAGTCATGGTCAGAGTAAAGAATCTTTGCTTCAAGGCTTAAGGTATATGTGAGTTATATACAAAATAAGTAATGAATGCCCTGTGTTTGGATGTTTGATTGTCTATTTTAATTTGTATCATTCACTAAAAAAAAAAGAATCACATGAATCAAACATATCACAGATCCATCTATAATTATTAAATTGAAAGTAATTTTGGAAAGTACTACCCTCAACAGAGAACTTCATTATTAATTGGGCTGTGGCTAGGAAGCTGTCTTAGAGCTAGAAACTAGGATAGATGAATGAATTAGAACAAAATCTGATTGAGGAACACTAATAGAAATAGACAGTGGTTATACTCAAGGTACTGATAAGTATAGTGTGGGGGGAAAGAATGTCAAATATTTTTATGGGAAAACGATTATCTTTCACTGGACATATTTTGCTGAACATATCAAGAATATTGAAAATGAATGATTAATTACAGTACTTAGTTTTTTAAAAGTATGAATATATCTGTGAAAGTTGTAGGAATATAAATGCTAAGCCAAATAATGGTAGAAGAGGAGATTACTTTAAAGAACAGAGTGCTATAAAGCTATGTTTATTAGTTTTTGTGAGAACAATGTCGTACCATTCAATTTATTCGTTGCTTTATGTTAGATAGTTCTCAAGGGACCTGAAATCCACCATTAAGCTTACTGATTTACATGCAAATAGTTGTCTTCTTGCTCAGTTGTATATAGACTAGTAGTATTTTTAAGGACTTTGTATTTTGCCCAGAACTGTTTTGTACTTATTTTAAAAATTGTTTAAAATAAGGTGTCCCTGTATCTATTAGACATTTGAAACCAACAACCTATATACCTTAAAACATATCGGACTTTGAAATGCAGCAAATGGTACATTGCATAAATATCTACATACATATAACATAATTGCTGGCTATCAAATGACTTGCCCATCAAAACAAGCAAATGGATTCTGTTTTACTGTAACTTGATGGATGGTATCTTCATTAGGAGTGTTACCTTATGAAAACATCATTTGTTTTGTACTTGGAAAGTGACAAAAATATTTCTTTAGGTGTATGATAGAATAGGAAGAGCACACTCTTTTGATGTATGGGTTCAAATCAGAACAGCTAAATTAGAGAGAAGGGATTGAAAAGTAACTATGTGAGTTCTTGTATATTCATGGGCACTATGAGTAAGACTGGTGGGTCAAAGTTCAGAAAACCACAGTCCTGCCAGCCTACAGGAATTCCTAGTTGAGTGTGAAAAAGCGACATGTAACTCCATGCTGCAAGTGAAATGTGGTAAGTCACAATGGAGGAGAAAGGCGTCTGCACCAGGGATTATGAAGCTTCCTGTGCTGCAACTTAGTTTTAAAGACTGAATACAAATACATTGGATGAAAGTATATTTCATGCAGCAGCCACAGTGTGACACTGTTAGAGAACAATAAATAATTCCATTTGGGTGTGTGGGAAGGAGAAAAGGGCATGAGTTGAGGACAGAGAGGCAGGCAAGGGGTAGACTGTGAACAGACCTATGTGATAAGTATGACCACTGAGCTTTACCATGATAGTTAAGGGAGCCTGTAGAAATATTTAAGCTGTGAAATTTACAAGAGTCTCTCAGTAGTGGAGAGCATGGATGGGGGACATGGAATGGAGCCAGAAAAAGCAATGAAGAGGGATGCCTCTTATTGAACTGGTACAGGGTAGTTACAGTGGGAAAATAGGGGAGAGGATGAGTCCAAGAGATGTTAGGTAGGTAGAAGGATTTGAGCCTAGCCTATCATCTCCAGTTATACTTTTCACATGTATAAAATGGGAATAATAATAGTACTATGTTCTTCATAAGGTTGTTGTAAGGACAAAATGTAAAGCTCTTAGCACAGGGCCTTAAACATAACATAAATTCAGTGAAGGTTAGCTTATGATACATCATAATACATCAGCAGAACTTGGTAACTGATGAGAGGGAAGGGGGAACATAGGCAACTGCTGGCTTTTGATGAGGCAATGGCTAAAAAGCAGCGTATTGTAAGATATGGAGTTGTGGAGGAAAGACTGATCCTGGAGAACAGGAGCCAGATTGTGGTAGGTGTAAGAATAATTCAGAATGAATAATTGTAGAAAGGATAGATTACTCTAACAAGACATTTGATTATGAAAGGAAGGAGAAAATCAAGATCACGGCCAAAGGGAGATGCTATATATTTTCTCACATAAAATGGAATTGTCCAAGGCACACTGGGGCTGGGGCAGAGATAAAGATCCTGAGCCAGGTGCCTTAATCCTCAAGTAATGAATGGGAAAAACCCAGGAGTAATGGGCCACACACAGAGATTCAAGATAAGTCTCAAGGCACATGTCTTTGGTTTTTTTTTTTTTTAATTTTAATGTTTTTTCATTTATTTCTTAGAGAAAGACAGACAGCATGAGCAGGGGAGGGTCAGAGAGAGAGGGAGGCACATAATCTGAAGCAGGCTCCAGGCTCTGAGCTGGCAGTCAGCACAGAGCCCGACACAGGACTCGAACCCACGAACCGTGAGATCATGACCTGAGCCGAAGTCGGACGCTTAACCGACTGAGCCACCCAGGCGCCCCCTCAAGGTACATGTCTTTGAATTAGGGTAATGGAGCAATGGTTTGGAAAAGACTATGGGGAACACAAACACTGTCTCTCTTCATGTTATGGTGAGCATAGAGGCGAAGAATGAACAGCCTCTACTTTTGAGGAAAGAGATGGTGAAGATATATAGAAGATTAGTTGGGATTAGTAATGTGTGAGAGTAGGTGAAAAGACAGAACAAGGGGTTTCTTTTTTGAGTAGTTGTGAAGATTAGCAAGGATGAGAAAGCATAGTAGAATTAACTGGTCCCAAACTTAGATTCTGATACAGCAACCTGTGGCCCAGTAGACAAAATATTCAACTCTATGTTTTATATGTTTTTGTTTTGTTTCCTTTCCTTTCTACAGCCAACATTCTGTCCATTTCACTGTACATTTCAGCCAGATAATTGAGGAGAGAGAGAGAGAAGGAATGAAAGTCTAATCAGCAGTTGATTGTATATTGTGGTGAAACCTTAAAAACTGTTGAGTTTGTGCAAAATAACTGCAGCAAATAGTTGAGGTGTTATCTAATGGCTTGATCCAAGCAAACTGGCATCATAAACAGAAGAACATTTTTTCTATAAACCTCCTTTTCTTTTTTACTTGTTTCCTCCTTCCCTCTCTTTCGTACTTTCTTTTTCTCCCCTCTTGCATTTAAAACATATACATTGTGTTTTAACCACCAAAGCACTGTGCTTGGTTATTGGTGTGATAAAGAGTATTGGAGGTGGTATTCAATGAAGAGAACCTGGTTCTTATTCCTAAGGTTGTTATAGATAAGGAAAAAGATTAACATTATGCATAATTATAACTATATTACCAGCAAAAAACATGGGCTAAAATGGAGATATAAAGGATCTCATGGAAGTGTAGAGGAAGGAGCAATTAAAGAATATGAAATGCCTTTATGAATTTATGTGCCTCAGAAGAGATTTTGGTCTTAATATGGCAAGAGCAGTCTCTAAATTTCAAACTCTAGATAGCTTTATATATATAAACAGGATTTACTGTGCTTCTCTGCCGTCATCATGGAGAACTGACAATTCAGTAGCAATAGTATTTAAATATTATATGTTACATATATGCCGGTTCACAATATGTTAATGTTATAATGTATAAATGCTTACAAATAAGACCTGAAGATGATTAAAGGAACTGTAAGTGATCCAGAAATACCCAAGTTGCTTTTGCATGAGTGTACATGAGATCATGGTTTGTGGTTAATCATTGATGTGCTCCAAGAACTGAGATATTTACTCTTGGAGAAAGGTTTCAAGCATACATCAAGTTTTTACAGAGAAGATACTACAGTCATCTTCGCCAATCTCACAGCTAGAACCAACGATTGCTTGTATCTGTATAACACCAAACATTTAAATACAAAGTGAAAATCATTTATTTATTCATTCATTCATTCATTCATTCAGTTGTCAAATGCTTTTTGAGTGCCTTGTATGCACTAGGAATGACATTAAGCTTTTAGAAAAACAATAGTGAGCAAAACCAGATGGAGACTTGTCCCCTCATGGGACTTGAGAAAGATGGAATATAATCAAATATTGGCACAGATAGAATAAAATTGCACCTATGAAAAAATACCACAAAGGGAGAAGTTCAGAGTGTTGGGAGAACTTGTAGTGGATTTGATATAGGTAGGGAGGTCAGGCCGGTGTTCACCAAAGAAGCAGAATAGAGACCTAAATAATGATTAGATATTAAATAGGCAAAAGTGGAGGGGAAATGAGGGACTGAAAATCTTTTTCTAGGAGTGCCCTGGTGTGAGGTGAGGTTTGGGAGAGAAGCAACAGCCAGATTACTTGGGACCTTGTGGTACTTCTTTGCCATGAAGGCACAGTATATAGCAAGTAAATTCAATTTTTATTCATATCTTTTACCTTAATAGAGATACATCTCAAGGCAAATGCCTTTCCCAAGAATAAAGTGGAAAAGACATTATCATCATGATGGAATATTTTAACAAAATGTAAAAATGGTAATATTCTTTATGTTTTCTTGCCAGTAAAGGCGAGATAGCACATCTCTTCTTTACTCACAGAATAAATATATAAATAAGAGGAAAAATAAGATCTCTAGCTCCTATCTTGTTTATCCTAATCAGGATTAGCTTTATCCTAATCAACAATCTTATATTCAACCTTAATGATATTTCATTAGCTTCTCAGAACCACCTTTCCTGTCTAGGTCTAATTATATCTAATGTAATGTATCTCAACTCACTATATTAAATCATTTTTAAAAAAACATTTAAAAACATTTAAAAATACTCCAGAGCTTTGATTTAGGCCTTAGAGAGGATTGAGCCCTCTTATTTCTTTTTGGGGTCTGTGACTTTTTAATTTTTTTCCTCAATATTTCTTTTTTATTTTTCTTATAACTGACTTAGGGAGATGAAAACAAATAATTTTCCTTCTGTAACAATTTATAAATACCTACATAAATAAAATTCAAACATAAGCATATATTCTAATCAATCCTTGAAATAAGTCAGTTATTCAATATGCTTTACGTTGTGAATAGAGACTGACTCTCTCTTGTCTCTGTTCACATTAGCCCTCACAGATAACCCTTAACTGATTGAGAGTCTTAGGAACATCTAGTTGTATATCTTAATATCCTGTTATCCCCCAAAGAGACCAAGGTTCTAAACCTAATGAATGATAGGCTTCAAAGAATGTGATTTAGACATAACACAGAAATACTGTTTCAGGAAATTTATTATAGCAATGGCACGGGACTCTTTGTTGCACAAATATACAATAAAAAATGTACAAACAAAAGTTTACAAACAGAAATGTACAAACAAAAATCTGAAGATGTGAAATGGTAAGGAATCATTAGGTGCTGCCATTTCCCTTTGCTGACCTTTTGGCACCACGTTTTCATAAATTACTGTCACTGATATACTACCCACAGAATCCTCAGATTTTGTTCAGGGCATATCATGGATACCATTTTCAGTGGAGATGCAAGAGAGATAGATTCCTGTTCTTCTACTCTCTAGAAGATTTTGTGAATTTTTCCTTTGCTAAAAAAATGTTTTGGGACTAATAAAGGAAAATATGCCCATCTCCCCTGTGATGGTAATGAATAATCAGGTGTGCGTTTGAATAATCTGCCAGAATAATCTGGCATGCTCAATATACAGAAGGGTAGATCTGAAGGCAAGAGAAGAATACAAAGTATGTAAGTGGAAGAAGTGGAATATACAATAATATACAATACAATAAAGAAAATCAGAAAGCTAGGACCTTCCAGGCAAAGAGAAGGAGAACTTCTTCCTGTCTTTTAGCTGAAAAACTGAAGGACTTATGTTAACCAAAACTATTGCAGTTGAACTTGGGAGTTATTTCTAAGATTAACTGATAAAAATGATGGCCTCTAGAGGACAAACCTTGAAGGCCATCCATAGAGATTGGTTAAATTCAGTGTGGTCCCTAACTTCCACTCAGTGAGTAACAGCAAAGAGTTACAATTAGAACTTGGGTAAAAGGGAGTTTATTTAAGGAAGTTAAAAATAGTGCTATCTATACATACATCCCTGATAAAAATTTCAAATAACAGAATTCAAGGGTTCCATTAAAGAAAGTGGGGAACCCTTTTTCTTTAGGGTATTACATTTTAACCTGGTGAGAGAGAAAAAGAAGCCAGCATTATTATGCTAAAAGTTGTTTTTGAAAATATTCTGAGTAGTTGGAGATTTGGAGATAGCAAATCAGCAAATAAATGAAGGTATCTTTAAGGAAAAAGGCTGTTAACATTATTTTTCCAGAAATGCAATATCATTTACTTGGAGGAACAGAAATGATTAATATAGTCTTTTTGTTCAGGAAAGCTATTCCACAAGATAAAAGGCTAGTAATCTAATAACTAGCATATCAGTATTATTTTATTTGCTTTTTCCTGTTTGCAAAATAACTTCAGTGCTATCTTGTTATTGTTGTTATACTTGGCTAGTTATACATCTACGATAAGAGAACATAATTAATGTGAAAAATTATACTGAAATGGTTGTGTTTATTTTGTGTCACTTTAGCAATGCCCCTTCAGGAGTGCTATTCTTATTTTCCACTTGCATTCAATAATAGGCTTGCAGCCAGTGGCATTGTATTTACACAGTTTTTGTCAAAACAATTTTATCTCTAATAGATTTTTATCTACATGGACTGAAAACTTCTGTTTCTGTTTAAAACTTTAATGTAATTTCTTGCATCTCTATTTCAGGCAATAGAAAAACTTTTGAACTTATATATACTTGGCAGCTGTATATTTTTTCTTTCACAGAGTTGCTTTATTTTTTTAAAACAGGGAGAGAATGTCCTTAAAATTAGGCATCTTGTTTTGAAATGGGCTTTGAATAAAGCAACAAACTTGAGCATAGTCTGTTCCATTCATTCAGCACAGAAAGGAGCATTTAAAAAATACTCCAAAATTCTGTGACCTTCAGATGATTAGAATTGGTTACAAATATAAATGAATTCCCCACAAACATTAAATGAACCCCCAAGAAACCTTATTTGAGAATATGTGGAGATATATTTTCATTTGAATGTTCAAGGATTTACATGTGTGGCTCCCTATTAGCATTACTCAGGTAAATCCCATTAAAAAATGCATATGCCTCTGTGTGTATAAATTTATACATGAAGCACAGTTAAAGTATATCAGTGTTAATACTCTACCATGGGAATACAATATGACAGGGAAATTGGCAATACAATTAAAGTTCACATAGTATTAGAATTTTTTTCATTAAGATAAAAAAGTTTTCAAGACAATATAAGAGGATAAATTGAGACTTCCTAGTGCAACGAGAACAAATGCACACATTTCAGTATAGCTCTGAAACACATATAATAAGGAAGATTAATGTTCTGAATCTCTTGAAAGGGACTCTCTTACCGTTGTGTTGTTCTAATGAGTGTTTGAAATCTCCTGGCCCTGAAAGTAGAAAGTAAAGCTCATCTACAAGGATGTCTATTATGGTGAAAAAAGTGTTGACTGCTTGCCTCCTTCCCTTTTCTTTTTCTTGCCTTCTTTATTTTCTTCCTCCATTCTCTATTTCTGTTTTTCTCTGCACACCCCACCTCCACAATCATTTTCTTCCCTCCTGATTCATGAGTATGTTTCTTTCCACCCCCCCACCTCAAACATTTGTGTTGTTGAAGAAGGGTGAAGGGTTGCCTCATGCCAACTCTGTGTCATTAGGGGAAAACATAAAGATAATAGACATCCTTTACATAAATGGATATTTGAGCTCTAATGTACTTGGTACTTAGTCTTCAGTTTTTGCCCAACCAAAGTCATCTTAAATTGAAATGAAAAATGCATGGGTCTTCACCTTCACATAGGATTCAATTCATAGGCTTAAATTACTCATAATGCTGACTTTGGTTATTTGCCTCTTTCTCCTGTTTCTCATAGAAATATTCATCTGACATACTGAAATATTAAAGAATCCTACATTGATAGATGCTCATATGTACATATGTTTACACATATAGAGACCTCATAATTTTG
Organism: Hyaena hyaena; assembly: GCF_003009895.1. Classification (NCBI taxonomy): domain Eukaryota; kingdom Metazoa; phylum Chordata; class Mammalia; order Carnivora; family Hyaenidae; genus Hyaena; species Hyaena hyaena. The sequence goes on from NW_024081647.1 coordinate 83,435, forward strand.
ACTTATGAAAGCTACTCAGTTGCAGACTCTTGAGGATGAGACATTCACCGGAGTAGACCATTTCTGACAGATCATTTGATGTTAAATGGTCTGATTTAATTTGGTGATCTATTTACCAGAGAATGATACAGAGGCATTGTAAGTCCAACATCCACATATATTTTAATCCATATGGGGTTGGGATTGCACTCAAGGAATCTGAAGAGTTTGTAGGGATGGGAAGTTACTACCCTGCAAAGGCTGTCGAATAACATCCAGAGAAGTGGCTTTTTCTGTGAAGGTCATTTCTCTGTCCTCTCAAGTGTTTCCAGGCTAGCGTCAGAGAGGAAAGCTGTCAGTAATTTCCAACCTGGCTGGGTTTCATCTGGTGACCTTGGAGCAAAAAAAAGTCTAACACAGTGCTGGTTTCTTGAGACATTCACTTGATCTCTCTAAATACTGCCCAAGGGGTTTTGTTTCCAAGATGTTCCCAAGAGTTCTACTGGCCTAGGAAGTAGAAAGGGTTTTAAGCACTCAATTTTATTTTCTAGTTTGCTTTAAAATGGCACAAAGTCTATATAACAAGGCCTTGAAATGTTTTAGTTCTATATTGTATTTTGAGGACCAAGATTTTTTTTTTTTTAAATCCTGCAGCTTCTCTGTTTCTCTCTGTCTGTTTTCTTTTCTCTCCTTCTCTCTACTTACCAACTCTCATATACTGAAACATTTGTGTTTCTCTAAAATACAAATTATTTTGTAGCCTTTTCACTTAATTTCCCCAGTTTGTTACACAGAAACCTCAAGAGTTCTTCATGTGATTACCCAATAAACTTTTCTTCTGTCTTTGTCAAGAGAGGCTTTTGTTTTTCTAAAAAGCTGCCATGCCTTGATGCTTCTGGTCTTTGACAGACTAACAGGTGTGTTTACTGTAATCAATGGATCATTCAAGCACAAAAGTTACAAACCAGTCACCTCTCAGTTACGGATTTATTTCTGTAACAATCCTAAATCTTTTGTTATCATCTTTCTTGTAAAACAGGCATCAGTACATTGCTTAGAGTGGTGCTATTATCTAGCTAAAGAAAAAGAATATTTACTTTTGACAGTGACCTAATCTTGATAGGCTAAATTTCACTTAAATTCTAACTCTGCACAGGAGAATTAGGTCATTAAATAAAAGCCCACTTATTTATCTATATGCATAGTGTCAGGAAAAATTATTTCATCCTAAAAGGTGCACAGTTACAAGAGCAAAGTAGCATTGAGGAAAATTTCAACCTGGAGCATCTTATTTAAATGCCATTAAACTATCAGTAATGTTTGGTGCACTTCCTTTCCCGTCATTGCTGATTGACAATAAATTTGTGGGTCAATAGACAATCTTTGTTATAACTTGCCTCCTCCTACCCTGTACACTCTTTGATGGCACTTTCTAGTGTGGGTGACAGAGGACCTCACTCCTGTGTTGAGCCTCAAACAAGGCTGTGTGGAATTCCAGTGTGTCTGGCAAGAGGAGCAGGAAGATGGTGAGGGAGACAAATGCTGTTTATACACAGTTCTTGGGAACCTGGCAGGAACATCAGAGCATGGCAGGGAGAAGGAGTCTTCAAAAAATATCACACAAGGCTGACTAGCACTTTTTAATGGGAAATTCTTGTTTTGACTCTAATTTTATGCTTAGATGCTTTTAATTTGATCCACATTTAATTTGCCATTCCTTGGAGAAGGCATTGATTATATGAAAAGCTATCTGCTCTATTGCTAACAGAACAGGATTGGTTTCAGGAACTACCATTATGGCACTTTTATAGCAAACACCATTATGGTAGTGGTGTCTACCTGGAGACACCGAAGCACACACCTCTGGAGCCGTCTCTATTATTTCTGCTCCTGCTCTTCTGACTGTGATTGATTAACAGCTTTGTTAAAGTCATAGTTCAGAAGAAAAATGGGTCAGGATTGGGGCTTAAAAAAGCAGGAAAAAAAAGCCAAGTTCGGCCGTTTGAGTTATAAAGCATTATAAAGGATATTTAAAGAGCTAAATGGCACTTGTACATCTGAAAACACATACAATAATATATAATAGGTGTATTTATATATATTTGGCTTTCCCAAAACCCAATCACTTTGACACAGTAGTGAAAAATAATGGCATTCAACACTGGTGTGACAAGTTTCAGAGAGGCACAGATAGAGAGTCTGAGTTTAGGCTAAGCACATGCATGGGGAACAATTATTTTAGTTAGACATCTGAAGCTGCATGCAGAGAATTCACGTCTTCTATGTTTTAAAAATTAGGCGTCCATTATTTCTCAAATTCTAATGGCTGAACTAGCAACAGTAAAGATGTCCAGGTTTCAATGAAATATATTTCATAAATTAGCTTATCATCGCACTGATTTAGCATGCCTAGCAGGTGAGAGACAAAAACATGTGTTATCTTCCCTAGGGAACCTTCAGTGAATGTCATTCTGGCTTCATATGTCTTTCTTCTCTCCCCTTCTTGAACTGATATAAAATTCTAATGTGTGCCCTCTAGTTCCATCTTCATTGAAATCTAGCAAAACTGCTGAAGGTAAGATAGTGGCAATGGTGCATGAAAAAAGGGAAAAGGAATACAGTGATTCATAGCATACTCGAAGAAAGTTGCAATTGTTAACAGCACTACTTTTGTATGTAGACAGGTTAAAATATGTCATATAGCAGTGATAAAAATAAAGTTATTCATCTTGGCTAGTTTCTTAAAGTTCATGGGAAAGGCACTAAAGCTATATTAGTAACTTGAAAATATTTCCATGTGTATTTAAGGGCATACCAAGTCACTATCTCTCCAAACAGTAGTCAAGAGGTAGGTGTATGTGCTAGAAGTATCAGCAATCTTGACAAGTGTTTGTTGTTTAAATACCAGAAGCGATAGATATTATGAAAAACACTGCTTCTATTATTATGAAAATGAAACCTGACATTTTTAAAGTATAGTAGCTCAGGCCAACTTCTCTTATCTTTGTGTCTTTGTTCTTCCATGCAAATTTGAACTGCTGATTCAAATATCACTTTGCAAGTGGTGTTCATTGGTCTTCATTCCCAGTGAAGCAGATGCCGGTGCTTTCAGAAAAGAATGTTCCTTCTCCTTAAGCATTATTCCCATTTGCTAGATCAGAAAACTGAGGTGAATGACAAAATACATTTCCTTTTACTAATAAGAAAACTAGATTTTGGAATCCTGTTCATTTTCATTTTTGCTGATCCTCTTTTTGCGGATGCATAGCCCTTTTTCTTACCTTTTCTTAGGAAGCCTGAGTAGACTTTGAGTGACATCCCCACTTTTTGAATGAAGCTCTCTGGAAAAGCTTTGGCCAGCATTTTCTTCTGATAAGTGACAGGATGAAGATGTATCAATGGCTTGTTACAATCATTGAAAAAATCCACATAGTTGAAATTAGACTGCTAAAATCTAGCCAATAAACGTTGGGACCACCAGTGTAATTTAAGAATACGAGTGCTGAAAATTACTGTTCTTTTTAGCAATTGAAGTTCAGAACTTTATGTTTTTGGAGCATTGAGCTACCATAGATCCACTCTGCCAGGTCTTTGAAATAACGCCTTTTTATTTGGAGCACAAACGTACTGAAGAACCTCTCTAGAGTTACTTGAAGAATTAAAAGAATTATTTTAATCAGCATGACCGCACTTGCCTTTCTCCATCAAAAGTGGAAGTCTGTCAGTGCACCATGAGAAGGTATACCTTTAAGCTATCAAAAGCAAACAGACACCCCAATTGTGGTATATGAAAATGCACCGAAATGGGAATTCGTCTAGAGTTTTTGGATCAAGATTTCTCCCTTTATTGTCTTTCCCTTCAAAATAATGCACATGGCTACTATTGGTTTTTGCAGCCTAATCATGAGCATGACAATTGTATGTGTTCTCATTTCTGTGACTTCACCAAGCCTTACCTGTACAGTAAGTAAGTCACAAAGTTAGCTAGAGAAGAGTTTAGAAGAAGCTGTTCAAAGACAGACATTTTAGAAAATGCGTTGATTTGAGCTAGTTTTGGCTTAAAGGCTACAACACAATATCTCATTGTTGAGTAAGATTTGGTTTCCATTAGTTACCTCCCAGGTCATCTTTTTTTACTCTTTGCTTATGTAGAAATTAGTTTTTTGGCCCTGTTTTACAAATAATAATAGTGATCATTTTTAGATTGCCTTTTTGAGGAGCACATGTGAGTGCATTCCCTTTTGGTCAACTGCCTCAAGCAAGAAGTATTGGGTCTTCTTTTCCTGTTTATTACACTTCCCACTCTGTCATTATCAGGTCTGATGTTTAGCAAAAACGCTTTCCAATTGTCTGTATGTGCCTTGACAGTACTGACAGTAGAAACTGTATCTTAACTTACTTGAATCAGTGCTGTAGAAAAGCACCCAGGCATGCTGAAGACAGCTTTTATGAGGTACATTTTGTCAGTGTAAACACTATGAAATCCAACACATTTGGAAGAACATACTCTGTATTTGTTAGAATGAATGAATCGCTAATGGATTAAAGAGCACAGCCAAATAAACCTAGACTAGTCATAAGCATATGTGGCCTAATATTCAAATGTAGGAAATCCAATTAAGCCCCAGCTCTCCTTAGTTTTTCATTCATGAGGCAGTAGCTCTACCGAAAAAGCAAATAACTAAAAAGTTTCTTTTACCAAAAAAAAAGGCATTGCATTTTTAAAATATAAGTTTGAAGTTAGTCTTCCACAGATAGCCAATTTAATTATGCTAAAAATGACATTTTTAATTAAACACCAAGGTAAGCATAAATGGATTTCAAAATAATTAATCAAACATCAAAAAATTGAAACCTTTTTCTGCTTGAGCAGCAGAAATGAAAGAACCAGTCTTCGGGTCTCATAGAGATTCAATCTAATTTAATTCTCTGTCTTCTCTAAATAAACATTCCTAAAACCTTTTTTTCATCTGGGGGAATAAGGATGAGAGGGGTAATCAATATTTCTAGCATTTTAATTAAAACCGTTAGTGGAATAAATCCATTTAATTATCAGTTAATGAAATACAAGGTCATTTACCTGACAGGAACTTTGAGGGTGGATTACTAGCTGGAATAAAGCAGAAGAACCCAATGTCACAGCCATTTAACTTCTGTCAAATTTAAGGTTAAAATCCTTTTAGACTGTTTAACCTATTCTCTACCATTTTTCTATTATGTATGCCAATTGGCAAGAGAAATGCATGTGAAAACTTATTTTACATTTAATTGTGCTGCAAAGTTTTCATTAAATCTCTGCAAATATCTTTATATTTCTAAGGCATGAACTGAAAGACTACAATAGATTTCAGTGGAATTTTATTTTTATTTTATGTTTATCACTTATAAAGAGATTTTTGGGTTTTTTACAGCAAGCCATGCATTATTTTTTCTTCTTTTATAAATATGAATTAGTTAAATATAAATTTCAGCAGTCTTTAAATTTAGTATGCAAATATGGAACAACTATGCAATAGTAAACAAATCACTTTAAATAATTTATGATTAATATATAATAACCCCTTTTGAAGTGACCTGGATTTCATAAAAATAATATTAACCTGTAAAAGCTGATTGGTCACTAAACTACGTTTGCAAATTGATTTGGTAGATGATTTTTAAGTTGGTTTAACAAGTGAAGAGAAGGCAGAAAGTACGTTGTAGAGAAAAGTTCCTTGTCTTTGATGGACACACAGAGTTTCTCTTAAGCAGCTCACACAGCTCACATTTCATCTAGATCACTTTTAAAAATGAAGCCTGAGAAGCCTGTTCTTTCTTTAACATAGATGTTGAATTAATTATCTAGGGTTTGGGTTTTCTTATAATTTTGTAGACCTGAATGTCAGAGTTAGAAAAGTAATTTGTTATTGGAATCTTTTTCTTCTTTTCTAAAATGCAGATTCTCATATGTTAGTCAGGTGCAGTGCAGACACGTATATGCAATTTATTCTGCAATATTTCATTTTGAGCCACATTAGCTGTGTACTGTGCAAGGAGCCCAGTATACCTTACAGTACTTTGCCTACCTTTTTAAAAGAGTATTTATTTTTCTTAATAATCTCTACACCCAACATGAGGCTCAAACTCATGACCCTGAAATCAAGAGTCGCACACTCTGCCCACTGAGCCTGCACTGAGCCAGCCAGGTGCCACAGCAATTTGCCTTTTATTTATTTTATTATTATTTTTTAAGTTTATTTACTTTATATAAATACATAAATTTTATTTATTTATATAATAATGTTTATTATTATATTTTAATGTTTATTTATTTTGAGAGAGAGGGAATGTGAGTCGGGAAGAGGCAGAGAGTGAAGGTACAGCGAATTGAGGCAGGCTCTGTGCTGACAGCAGAGAGGCCAATGTGGGGCTCAAATCCATGAACCGGAACCATGAGATCATGACTTGAACCAAAGTTTGACACTTAACTGACTGAGCCACCCAGGTGCCCCAGCAGTTTGCCTTTTAAAGACATACTAGTGATCCATTCTAACTTCTAAATGCTAATTCAATTACTTTACAAAAACCCATGTCAACTAAAAAAGAAATCACTTACCAGCTCAAATATGTTTTAATCAGACCAAGGTTACCCGTACATATGCAATAATAGCCAAAGCAGCATTGTTAGACCTGTTTTGCATTCACTTAGACTGTGCATAGATATTTAATACTTTGAGAAAATAGCAAAAACTATTAGGAAGACTAGTGTAGGCTGGGTAGTTCCAAGAGCTCTCTTTCCTCTATTTCATATTCTTTAAAATATAATCCTTGTGACTTACCAAAGAGGATTGTAAAATTTGCTTATTCTAAGCCATAAAGTGAGACATATAAGGGGAAAAAATTATATATGATAGCTGATTATTTTAACTTTCATTGTAATACATAGAAACAACTAGGGATAACCCTATAAGGACACAAAAAGCCTTGGCTCTTGTATAGGTTACTTAATGCTCTTCATACTGACCAGTCACAGGAATTTGACCAGTAGCCTCCCTGTGCCATTTCACACATTTTAATGGTTCCTTCCTTGGGTGGCCAGTGCACACATTTATGCAGTGTCTGCCTTGTCCATTCCTCTATATTTCCAACCACTTTTTATACTTTAAGCAAGGTGCCCATGCCTATTCTATTTTGTGCCTCATGGCAGCCAAGCATCATGAGGTTAACTCTTTCTACATTGTTTCAATGGCTCTTTGTCATCATGGTGGTGGTATGGTATCTAAATGTTACAAATAGTCTAGCTAGTCTGTGTGGGGTCAGTTGTAGCTACATGTACTGTGGAAGATCTACTTTATAGAGATAATAAAAAAAAATTTATAATTTCCTTTTGGTCCCTTATATCCCAGATTCATTGGTTTGTTTGTTTGTTTGTTTGTTTACTACCCTTTTTCCTCCTACCTTTGACTATCTTAAAAGTCCATTGTAAATCTTCTTTCTATATATATAGTCTCTTCGGAGCCTTATCATTTATGATGATTTCAACCACCATCATAAGCAGCAGTGTTCAGATGTACAGCTTCAGTTCAGTCTCTGTCCACTTTGCATCCTACAGTTCTGTCTTCAATTAATGCTATAGAAGATTGCCAGTTTTTTTTTTTTTACAAATAGTTTATTGTCAAATTAATTTCCACATAACACTCAGTGCTCATCCCCACAAGTGTCCTCCTCCATGCCCATCCCCCCTCCCCCCCACATCCATCAGTCCTCAGTTTTTGTCAGCATTCAAGAGTCTCTCATGGTTTGTCTCTCTCCCTTTCCCCCACCATTTCCGCCCTTCTTCTCCCCCTTGTTCCTCCGTCAAGTTCCTCCTAATCCTCCTATACGTGCAAACATATGGTATCTGTCCTTCTCTGCCTGACTTATTTCGCTCAGCATAACACCCTCAAGGTCCATCCATGTTGCTACACATGGCCAGATTTCATTGTTTCTCATTGCCATGTAGTATTCCATGGTATAGATAAACCACATCTTCTTGATCCATTCATCTGTTGATGGACACTTAGGCTCTTTCCATGTTTTAGCTATTGTGGAGAGTGCTGCTATGAACATTGGGGTACATGTGCTCCTATGCCTCAGCATTTCTGTATCCCTTGGGTAAATTCCTAGCAGTGCTATTGCTGGGTCATAGGGGAGTTCTATTGTTAGTTTCCTGAGGAACCTCCACACTGTTTTCCAGAGGGGCTGTACCAGTTTACATTCCCACCAACAGTGTAGGAGGGTGCCCGTTTCTCCACATCCTCGCCAGCATCTAGAGTTCTCTGATTTGCTCATTTTAGCCACTCTGACTGGCGTGAGGTGGTATCTCAGTGTGGTTTTGATTTGTATTTCCTTGATGAGGAGGGATGCTGAGCTTCGTTTCATGTGTCTGTTGGCCAGAAGATTGCCAGTATTATGTGATGTTGACACCTAAAAGTTTCCATAATAACTAAATATATCTCTTTATCCTTTTCTACTTTTCTGTCATTACCCTGCCGGTACTGCCTCCAGCAGTAGATACCAGAAGTCATTTTCACTCTTCTTCTCTCTTTTATTTCCCAAAGGGGAACCATCAGCCACCAACTTCTACTGAATCTTCTTTGATAAGGCCTTTTGGAATCATACTTGTCTATTTCCCGAGCTGTCCCAGTAGCCTAGGCCTTCATCTATTTATGTCTCGATGACTCTACCAGCCTCATACCTGATTGTCTTTCCTTCTCTTAGAAACCCAGAATATCACAGAGCTGGATTATTTTTAAGCATTCTTTTGTCTTCTGATCCTTATAAAACACAGAAAATTTTCCTAGAAGGAAATTCCATGCATTATAATCATTCCCTGTTGCATCAAATCCAAGTTATTTGGCCTTTTCTTTAAAGATACTTACAGCCATCACACCAAATCAATTTTTCATTTCCAGTCAGGAAAACTACTCTCCATTCAAGCTAAAACTCGGCTGCTTTCTTCTGAATTTCTTCTCCTTTGTCGTTGCTTGATATTTGCTCTCCATTCCTCTTTCTGAATGCATATCTCTCAAACCTTTCAATCCATCACTGAGTTACTCCCATGCAGCTTGGTATGTCCTGATATGTATTTATATATATTTTAAAATTTTGTTTAATGTTTATTTATTTCTGAGAGAGAGATAGAGTGCAAGCAGGGGTGGGGCAGAGAAAGAGGGAGACACAGAATCTGAAGCAGGCTCCAGGCACAGCACAGAACCTGATGCAAGGCTTGAACTCACGAACTGTGAGATCATGACCTGGGCTGAAGCCGGACATTTAACTGATTGAACCACCCAGACACCCCAGTGTGTCCTGACATTTAAAGTGCTGAAGAATTGCTGTATTAATTGGTACATATTTGGCCTCAATTTAGGTCTTCTACCATTGAAAGTTTAATTATCCTGTTTGGCCATTTTTTGTTTCTTTCCCTTTTATTAAATAAGGTTTGTGTATCAATTTCCTCATCTATAAAATGGGTGTAACAATATTTATCTCAACAAACATTAATAAGTTGTTAAATATTAAGTATCAGATTTGCATTTGTTCATTTGCTTTTTGTGGTCTCTGTGTTAGCAAAACTAGAACAAACCAAAAATTGTCTCATTTTGTGTGTGGCCATGAATTAGCATGTTCAAAAGAAAAACACAATAATTGATTTCTACCATTCATGTGCATGCAAGTTGAATGACTGACAATTTCCAGGTTTCTGCCTACTAAAAACCTGTGCAGACTCATAGCAGCAAATCAGAAGACCCCTGTCTTGGGCCATTTGGGTTCTTCTGCCATGTTCAGAAGTCTAATTTGAAATCACTGTACCTGAAACTCTTACTAATTGCTCAAACTTAAAGTCATTATTTTAGATCATTATTAAAAATCAGACTTTGCACTATAAAATGCCCATAATTTTTAGCAGCTATATATCTGCTATGTAATTTCCTCTTTCAAAAAAATGTCATGCTCAATTTAATATTGGTCTGTCATTTGCAAGTGGCTGAGAGACTTTGTGAGGCCATTACAAACTCTAGTTTCACAAGAGTTGGGCTCTGAAGCCTGCACCACTGACATCTGGGTCTCTTTTCCTGTCACAGTCCCATAGCATATTTTTCATATCCTAAGGGCTCCCCTAGGGGATGTTCTGTCATGAAATGAAGTGGCATTGACTAAAATGAGAATTTTCTCCTCTATGAGAAAGTGAATTGAGAGGAACCCAATCACAAATGCAACAAACCAATTCAATCAAAACAAAACATAATTCTGTGGATTTATTAGTTAAGGATGAGATACTATAATGATAGTCTTTTAGGAAGATAGCTTGTACACAATTAAAAATATTAAGCAGATATTTTTATAAAATATATAAAGGATACAAGAGAATCATATTTTAAGCATTTCTGTAAGTTCCCAAAAGTATGTATGTAGGACTTGCAATCTTAATCTTGTTTAATAATTAACTTTTGTTTGTAAAATATTTTGGTGAGGAGAATACAAACTGAGGTTTTGAATTCAGAAGAATTCATCAATAGAAATACTGTGTCGATGGTTAAAATTGATTACTGGAAGAGAAATAACTATCAGGAAAAGCATGAATATGCAGCAGATTAAGAAACAGTTGACTGTGGCAGGGATTATTATCTCATCAGAAAAATGAGTTTTATTTGAATAACTTAATTTGAATTAAGATATAAAGAACCTTTTGTAATAAAATATTTTATGAATTGGTAAGCATAAAAATCACTATGGTTTCACCATAAAACTTTCTATTTAATGTTCAATTAAGAATAGAATTCAAGTTTCAATTTATTTCATGCATTGTAAACCACTCACCTATGGTCCTGCTTGATTTTTAGATGATCCCTACAAATTCTTTAAAGGGCCAAAGTTTCCTTTTTTTTTTTTTTTTTTTTAAATATTTTTATTTATTTCTAGGAGACAGAGAGAGAGACAGCGTGAGCAGGGGAGGGTCAGGGAGAGAGGGAATCACAGACTGAAACAGGCTCCAGGCTCTGAGCTGGCAGTGAGCACAGAGCCCGACGCGGGGCTCGAACCCACGAACCGCGAGATCATGACCTAAGCGAAAGTCGGACGCTTAACCGACTAAGCCACCCAGGCGCCCCAGGGCCAAAGTTTCCTACTGATTCTGCCGTGTTTTGTGGTTTTGCCACAGGATCACTACTCTTTACCTGAATAACATTAGAGTCAGTCTCTGAGGAGAGAAAGAGAGACAGAGAGTGAGAGAGTGAATTGGTTGTAACTGGGGGAGATTACCACCCTTGTTATCAACCTTTCTTTTTGTTCAGTTACCTTCTACCCTGATAATACCATTCAGTTCAATAGGTAGCTCCTATTCATTCACATGTTTTTCATTTTTGACAGTAAAGGGAAAATACAGGAAAGAGGGAGAAAGAGAAGGGGAAGGAAAAAAGAAAAGCTGGCAGAAAAAGTAAAAAGTACTCTCCCAAATAATTTTCAATCATTCAGAAATATGTGTGGGATAAATACATATAGTTACATAAAGTTTTAAAGGCCAGGGATTAAGGAAAGCATTTGTGATGAGCACAGGGTGATGTATGGAATGGTTGAATCACTATATTGTACATCTGAACCTACTATAACACTATATGTTAACTAACTCAAATTAAAATAAAAACTTTAAAAAATAATAAAGGAAAAATATGTTAATTTATGCCATGTGAATGAATATGTATTAGAATTAATCACATTTCATATTTTTACTGTCTTTCCTGTTTTTCATTTTTTTCTAGTTGAGCTAATACAGGGTTATTTTTGAGGGATGGTAGAGTCACTACTTTGAGGATTATATACCACTGTACATCTGGATACTTTTCTACCCAGTGAAGTACTACAGATTGCAACTGAGGGGGAGTGGAATACACCACCCCAAAATGTGTCACTTTGGCATGACTGTTGTGAGCTAAAGGCAGTTAAGACCGACTGGACTCCGGAAAAACTTTTTATCTCTGTCTTAAAAGATTTCGGTGGAGGGCCTGTAACAGGGAGAGAGCTATTTCCAAAGGTAACTTTTTATATTAGAAAGATTTATCTGCATGGTATAGCAAACATTTGTTTACCAAACATTTGCTCTTCTCATCTTCCTGTGAATTGTCTTTCCCTTCCTTGAAGCCCCAGACCCCTACTTTCTTATCCTTAGCTCAGGATGGTATATAAGCCTCGATTGCCCAACTCCCTTTGAACGTCATGTCTTTGTGGGGATCTGATGTGTACATAATCAAATTTGTTTTCTTCCTGTTAATTGTCTTATGTCAATTTAATTATTAGACCAGCCAAGGAACCTAGAAGGAGGTAAGGGAAAAATTTTTCTCCCCAACACAATAAAAGCCTCATTATTACCTAGGGTTAGGGATAGATAAGAAAGTGATTTTCCATTTTTGTGTAATTTTCTTTAATAATGACTATCATTCTGAAACTTAGCTCCAGAAATTGAATATTATAAAACAATTGAAGTCAACCCTAACTGTACCAGCCTATGATTCTGATAATTAAACTTCTTTCACCTGAGCACTTACCTACTCATGAACATTCTATTATTCACCTTCTGTCTTGGTGACATCTGTGAACTATGTGAATCTATATCTGGTTCTCCACTCAACTGTAAACGAAAGATTTTAACTGTAATTCAAACTAAGAACCAAACCATATAGCAGATTTGCACAATTTATCACTGGATCTTTTAGTAAATCTGTTTTTGATTGATTAATTTTATTTTATTTTTAAGCTTTTCTTTCCAGTTTTATTGAGATGTAATTGACATGTAACATAGCATAAGTTTAAGGTCTACAACATATTTATATATATGTATATATATTATACACAACATAATTATATATGTGTTATACACAAACACAAACACACATCCGTACACACACACTGATTACCACGATAAGATTAGTTAACATCCATCACCTCACATAGTTACAAATTTTTTTCTTCAATGAGAACTTTTAAGACATTCCTTTAGCAACTTTCAGATATACAGTACAGTAGTGTTAATTATGATCATCATGCTATGCATTATATGCTTGGACCTTATAATGGAAGTTTATACCTTTTGACCATCCTCACCCAATTCATTCCCCACTCTCTTACCTCCCTGTTGTAAATCTTTTAAAATACTGATAATCAAATTTTGATGTGTAAGGCTAAGTTTTAAGTGCTTTGGGAGATTCCTTGACTTTAAAGAGCTCATGATTTAGTTAGGAATATAAGACCTATGTATCTGCACAGATGTTTAGTGATCTCACTACCAGTGCAAGGTGGTCTGTGATGCATAGTGGAAGAATAGAAGCATAAGGGTTGGAACCAGGAAGTTGATATTTGTGAATGCTCTCAGAGGACTTTTTGGGTTTCTGTAAGTAAGAGAGCAGACTAGAGAAGGTGTTGCATACAGAGAAATGTTGCTTACAAAGACACAGGGGTAAGAAGCTTCTGTTTTGGAGTCATTAATGAGTAGAGAAATGGCCTAGGGAAGAAGGTTGTGTGGAAAGTAATGGGAGATAGATAAGACTGGAAAAGGACATTAGGGTCAGACTGAAGAAAGCCTTTTTTGACAACCTAACCTTTTTATGTAGGTAGGTGAGTTGGACTATATTTTCCCAGGTTTATGGCGATCATGTTGTGTGGAATATAATCAGAAATATAAAGAAAGTATATGTTAAACCTATCTCTTTTAAGATAAATCTGTCAGTTTCTCTAAAGATAAGTCTGTCCTTTAGTTACTTTAGTGAAAATCATAAGGAGGTGCTTGACATGAAACATGATAAAGATTTAGCCATCTACTAGTGAAATAAAAGAAAGAGAAGTAGTGTACTCTACCACCAGAGGTAATTTTGATTTTGTTTTGTCTTGTTTCTTAGGTTGATTTTTTAAAAATGTGTTTGAAACTCCATGCTTAAAATGCATTTATGAAGCAATATTTAGAGCAGAGATGACTACAAAAAATATTCAAAATAAATGTAAATCTTTCTATTTCTATGTGACTTTCATTGTCTGCCCATCAAATTTTGCTCATTATCAAAGGTGACTTTATTTTAATAAATCTTTTTCTCTCTCAAAACTTTTTTTCTCTCATGTTAATCTATTTAGAAGTTATGCAACTAGGCATGGAATACTTTGCTTATTTTTAATGACCATTTCTTGTAATATGGTAAATAGGAAACTGGCTTCTTTTTCTTGGAAGTTCCTCTGATTTATTCTGAATAAACATCACCTGGGAGTGTTGGTTAAAGCTGACCCAGACACTAGGATTCATATGATGGTAATTGGGCCTTGGAACCTGCATTTTAGTGAATCCGCAGGCTGATTTGGAAACTGCTAGTCTGAGAAACATTATCCAGAGTGAATCAATTTAGTGGAGAGTGAACTCTCACTAATCTTAAATATGTATATGAGGTCAAACAAATGGCTCAGTGCCTGATGCATCTCAGAAGGTCTTTTCTAAAGAAGATCTTTGAAACGTAAAACCAAAAGAGATATTTGTGAGAGTTTGTCACACATTTCTAAATCAGCATTTGGTGCTTCTGTTTCTCCTCCTTGTACTTCCCTGCCTAAAAGCCCAGTGACCATGAGGGAGAAGAAGGGGAAAAAACAGTTGGGGAGAGGGAAGGGGCTAACCATGAGAGACTCTTGAATGCTGAGAACAAACTGAGGGCTGAGGGGGGTGGGGGAAAGAAGGAGGGTGATGGGCATGAGGGATGAGTACTGGGTGTTATATGGAAACCAGCTTGACAATAAACTATTTAAGAAAAAAATAAAAAAATAATAAAAAATAAAATCCCAGTGAATTTAATGGGCAGAAAATGGATAATACTGATATATGGCAAGCTTATTGTAAGGAATTTTGTCATAATATTGTGTCTAGAATAGAGAAATAACTTCATAAAGCTTCAAATGCCTTTAAACAAAATTGAGAAGTGCTCCTAGCAAAAGTTTCCAGGGCACTCCCCTCAGCACTGATCCAGGAAGAATGTTCCCACCTGGTCTTCCAGCCCAGGCCATGATTTGCCAGAGGAGAAAGGGCCGAGGAATTCACTGTAACAGCTTAGAGAATGACTTTGCAAACACAAGAAATATTCATTTCCTAGTTTGTCAGATGAAAAGGAGCTTCACTATAGGCTATAGTGAAGGGGTCAATGTTAGCAACAGGAGGGAAGCTGAACTCTCTTTTAAGTCACTGTGAACAAATATTTTCAATGATAGTAACTGCCTAACACAGCAAATGGGCCTACTGATCTACCTGTTAACTCTTGTCTCTCATTGTGCCAACATTTACCACAATGGCTATGATTTCTGGTATTTTCAGTTTCAGATTTAAATATAAGCTCATGAGAGACATATTTTGTCATGGTCACTTGGATTTCTCTGTGTTTAAAATACCACCTTATTCATAGTAGGGGATCAGTGGGAAGTTTTGTGCAATATTCTGAATGTTTTTCTTAACGCTTAATCAGAATATGATCACTTTTTTTAAAAATGCGTTTTTGGAAAGGCTTGCAATTTTTTTACTCTAATTTTAGCATGCCTTTGGACCAAAAAATACAGTGATGTGCTACATGGGTACTATTTCATCCATATAATGATGAAGCTGTTTTCATTAAAATGATTAAAAATAAAAAGGTAGTGTACACTATTAACAGTACTTGAAAATTGGCCCATCTAATTGACTATAGTAAGGAAAGAACATGAAAGTCAGTTTTGTATTTAACAAAAACACATTTTTCATAATTAATTGTTGGTGGTCCAGCACATGGGAGGTTGGCAATAAAGAACTATTCTAACACATTTGGATCTTTAAGACAAAACAAAGCAGCATAGATTGTTTTAAAAATGAAGTTTCTGCTAGTTTGAGACCTCAAGTATGAAATGGCATTGTAACTGATGCTTTCTTTGGTCTCTGGAAAGGATAAGTAGAAGTTAAAAGGTAGTCACATTGATAATGTTAACTCTATTATAGTTATTTGTTTATTACATGTAAGAAAGGTGGCAATCTGTGGGGATTTTTCAAGTCAAAGGTTTCTGCCCTCCAAATGATCATTGAAAAATTATAATGTCACATCTTTAAAATGTGAAAACTGTAGGCTCTTTATTTTCTAAAGAACACTATTTTTCACTTTGACAGGATTTTCACTCATATTGTATATCTCCCTGTTTAATACTTTAAATTTGGTGTGTACTTCAAAACTGGTCTCTGTTTTGTGATTTACAACCTTGGAGAAAAATAACATAGTAGTCATAACTTTGCAGTTTTTTGTGATGCATGAAGATCAGATTTTTTAATGTTGGTTAATGCTTTGCTAATTAAAGTGTGCATGTTAATTAAAGCAGAGGCTAATGTTAATTACCTATATTAATGGAATCTCATGTAACACCTGCCTGAAGCAATGGGTTCAATTTTCAAAATATCTCAATTAAGGCTGAAACTTTTGATTTGCATCTAGTAGGGTTTCAATTAACTGCATTGAAAACTTAAATAACACTCTTAGGGGTGCAAAATATCAGTGATTATATGAAGTATGATGGAGTTTGGTAGGTGAATTTATAGAGACTCTTTTAGGCTAACTACATGTATTTCTTGTTTACTGGTCAAAACTCTGTTCATCTGCCATGAGCCAGTGCAAACAATATCTCTTCCATAAAGTATTTTCTAGTTCCCATTATAATATCAGCACTTGTTTGTTGCTTTTCTTTTATGCCATTCTGTCTTGTATTATAATTACTTGTTACAGTCTGTGTCCTTTGCTAATTAGAAGCTTCTTAAAGGCCTTGTCTCCATCCCTTACAAGGGCCAGCACACTTGATAAGAAGCTAGCATATTTTGATAAGTTGAAGATGGTCTTTAATTGTTTGCAAAGCAACTAAATACATTTATTAACTAAAGTGGAAATGAGAGAACTTTTCACTTTTAGCACATGACAGTCCCACTGTTGCTACATTTATGACTGCTTTAAGTAAAGCATGAAGTTGCTGTTTGGGATTTTATTGCTTTTATCACCTTAAAGATTGATGTTTTTGTTAATTTCAGTTAACTATGAATTGGAATGGGGAAGAGGCTACTTGTTCAAGATAAAATGGTCCGTGTTATGAGACCAGAGGACCTGTGTTTATGCTGGCAAAGATGATGTTAATATCCCCTTTCAGTTCCAGGTTTAGAATCTGAGTGACCATTCTGCATGCAATTTTAGCTTGCGACCATAAACACAGACACTTTAAACAAGCTGTTCATTTAAGAGAGCCATAGGTTTGTTTTATCTTGGAGGATAACTCATGGTGTGGTCACATGGTAGGCCCAAATCTTAAAAAAAATGAATTAAAAATATAAATAGATGGCTAGAGATAGATACATTATAATTAGTATGCTTATCAGTTCTTCTGAACTTACTGTTATGTTTGCTAAAGACCCAATAACAACTATTTCTATCGAGTCTTTGAAAAGGATTATGAGCTAATGGTGCTAACCTTTTTGACATCTAGTATAATCATGGTTTCAGAAAAATAGTTTCCATTACCCTGCATAATAGGGGAAGCAATAATCTCTTCAATAAGTATACACAAATAGATCACACACTGATTTTCAGCTCCTGGAAATAAGTACCAGTTACTGGTATTCCTTTGCAAACTTTGACTCTGATTGTCGATCTCAGTGGGGTCAGGATTTGTCTTCATTCAACTGTGGAGAATATCAAATGAGCATAAGATTTCCATGTGTAAGGTGTAACCAGCAAGGTGACACATAAGGCACTGTTTACTGTTCTGGTGTGCTATTGGCATGCTGATAAAAAAATTTTTTTTAAGATAAAAAGGAATAGTATTGACAGAGCAAGAACATGTCAGGCAGGCAGGCCTGATGGCGGGCCATGTGATTATTGGAAATGAGACGTGAATGTGTCTGTTAATGAAGAGCAATGCAGGCTTAGATGTGACAGCGAGAGAGCTCTCTTACTTCATGTCACAACTGGTTCATTGTTGGTTAGTTAGTAGGTGGAATAAATGCAACAATTAGCTGGAAAAATATGACAAATATGCAGATCAGATTTTCCCAGGATGAGGCAATGGGCCAGGTCTTTACAACTCGGAGAGCAAAGTCACCAAAGCATCCATTCCCCATTGTGGTACCATTAAAGTGGCAGATGGCAGAGCATTAGCAGAAAGACACTGGGAACAGCTGGAAAACATCTGGTAGGAAGTGACAACCTAATGGGTGTGCTGGGCTTTTCCTAATTGTGAGGCAGTCACTTAAAAAGCCTGGAAAGAAACTTCAATGTTTTGATGGTGGGAGAAGGGAGTTGGCTGAAGTACTACATTCTAGTTCGGGGATTTGAGGGAATTCTGAAAATACGTGAACTTTAGAGCCTGTTGAAAAGATTACAGAAAAAACTATAGAAAATTAATTTGCATTTCCCCAAGCATTGAATAAGAATACACTTTTTAAAGGTGTCTGTGAGGCTCACAATGGACCTGGAATCTACTTTAGGAAGAAATTTGATTCATCACCAAATTATGAATAATATTTAAAATGTAGGATTTTGAGGGTATATGGAAAGGTTAGGTGTTAATAGAGAATATGGAAACACTAATTAAACTGGAGTGAGGAAGGTGGACTACTTAATGACTCTATTCGCCATTCCTCTCTCTTGATTTACTGTCTCATGACTTTTCTGGAAACTAGATTAAGTATAAAAAGGCTTTTTGCCTATTTCTTTCTCTATATTTCTTCATTATTTTTTCACTCCAGCCATTTGTCCTTGATTGTCTATGTCTCATCGCTTGCTCTCCTGCTTTCTGACAAGGATCACCTAACTTTTCATAACTTCTCTGTCAAGACTCACCATATAGAGAATGACATTTCATTTTGGGAATTTATTATTTCCCATAGAACAGGAGTGGTGAGGACAACATTCCCTAGGGTGCTGATAGGTAGAATTTGGGGAGACAAAGGCCACTGATATCTGCTACATGATTAGGGCAGATTTTCTCACAGGTTACCAGACAAGCCCTCAGTTGCTCCATGAAGCCTGTGTTGGAATATGCAAGCCCACACATATTGGAAAGGAAAGAGAAATCTGAGTAGGTGCCAGAGGATCCATAAATTCCCCAGTTGCTGTTCAAATCACTTAGAGGATTAAACCAGACTGTTCAAAGTACAGTTTCAATGAATGTTAAGTCCATCTTCCCCCTTAACCACTGGACTCTATGTTTGTCTTGCCCTTGGGACACAGGCTCAAACAAATAAGTAAATGAAAACAAGGAGTGAAACAATTTACTATACGCAGGGTCTGACCACCTTACTTTCCAAACATCTTGCCTGCATGTGTCATCTTTAGAAAGGGCAGGTTGCTGTGAGCAGAGGCCCAGGTGTAACTCAACTACAGAGAAAGAGGTGGGAGGTGGGGAGGGTGGTGGAGTGAGGAGCCAGAGATGGGAGGGGGAAGAGTTGAACAGCAATACTTGAGTCAGGACGGCACATAAACAAAAGCCCTAGAGAGGTAGTTCAGAGAAACGGTGGTAAATGGAACAGGAGGTCGGAGGGGAACAGGTATAGTGTCTCCAGAAAAGAATAGCAGGGAGGCAAATTGAATGTTAAACATGTACTGCAACCCCAGCCCTAAACTTATAAGTTACCACAGGACCCCTATTAACAGTGCATGTAAATACATCAGGATAATGGTAATAAATTATTATTGACTGGGAGCCAGCCATCAGAATTGTTAAGAAAAAGTTCCTTACAGTGAGGCAGCATTGCTCATCACACCTGGACATGTGAAGGGAAGGGAAGGAGTGACAAGATGGCTGAGTGGTGAGGCAAGGTAATAACTAGGATACAGAGAGAAGGAGCACATGGTGGTGGTACCCAGCCACTAACATTTCATAATCACTGTAATTTCTAGAGACAAAGGAGCAGAGAGGTTTTTGTTTTGTTTTTGTTTTTTATTGAGTCCACGAATCATAGGACACAATAAGTTGAGCCTTGCAAGAAATTGACTGATGTGTATACCTTACACAGGGACTTCATGCCACACCCCAGCTATTTCAGTTGTCTTAGCCCGGAAATCATGGTTGTAGGACTGCTTGCTAAAGAGGATGCCGGAGATGGGTAGTAAAAGAAGCTCTGGACCGGGAGCCAGAAACCCCTGGCTCTCCCTCTCTACCCATGTGACTTTGGACAAACTCATTTATCTCATCTCTGGCTTCTGCATTTCAATGGGGATATTAATACCAGATCTATCTGAGCAGAGCCTAAGATTGTTATATTTATCAAATGAGAAAATATATGTGAAATCACATAAGCTGTAAAGGTACACAAGTAATATATTGTCAGAAAGTCACAGTATCGTATTCTCAGTGATGATTAAAGCTTTTATTCAGGTGTGCAGCGAATGGTGAGCTAACATAGGTGAGAGATAGTGAACCCAGGATCACCACATCCAATTAACCTGTTAATTTACATACTGAGTCAAATAAGAGAACAAAATCAATACTCTTTTCAAGGAAAAGAGATTATTTAGGATGAACTATAAAATATAAATATCTCATTGTGTAAATATAAAATATTACAGTTCTCTTAACATGTCCAATAAAATGGTGGAGAGTTTCTTTTTGGATATGGAATTCTAGCTAAAAGCAAGCTATTTATCATTTTTAAAAATACAGTTCTTTCTCATAAAAAGAAAGCTAAAAAAAAAAAAAAAAAATACAGTTCTTTCTTAAGGCCAGTCCTCAAACTGCAAAGTAGGATATCAAAGACAGCAGTGCATTTAGTGCCAATATAAAATGACTTTGTTCCTCACTGTCATCTTTTATTCCCACACATTTCTTTCTGTCTCAGAACTCTACTCAAGCTGAAGTATCAGCCATCTTTAAATACCAATGTGAAGACACAGGTGAATTATCATGTGAAATGTTTAATGTTCTAGATTTGTCTGATTGATTCCTAACAGTGTCTTGTAACTTTTTTATCTGCCCCCTATTTCCTGGAAACTGTAAGTCTGTCCAGAGGCTTGCTTGGAATAAGGTTAAACATTTTGTTAAGTGTACTTTCTATGGGATCTCACTGAGTCAGGTTATCCCTTATTTGTGATGCTAACATAGTGACAGCTACATACATAGATTTTCCTTGTCATTAGCAGGTAATCTATAGGGCAGTGCTTTGACATCATGTTAATATTCAGTTCACCATGAAAAGTTTGCTTAATGATTTTAGAATCCATTGATGAGTCCTTCTGGAATCAATTATTTCATTCTAAAAGGGTAGCTTTCTAATTCTATTGTTTCTTTCACATTTTTACCAGACATTATTTGTGTATAAAGCTTCCTCTTCAACTGAAGATGAATGACAGTTCCTCTTTTAAAAGCAAGTGAAGGGGTGCCTGGGTGGTTCAGTCAGTTAAGCGTCCAACTTCAGCTCAGGTCATTATCTCATGGTCTGTGGGTTCAAGCCCCGCGTCGGGCTCTGTGCTGACTGACAGCTCAGAGCCTGGATCATGTTTCAGATTCTGTGTCTCCCTCTCTCTCTGACCCTCCTCTGCTCACACTGTCTTTCTCTCTATCTCTCAGAAATAAATAAAACATTAAAAAAAAAAAAGCAAGTGAAATGCTTAGTTTTTCCTTACCAGGTTTTGAGGTAAGGAGTCCCTACTAAAGGTAATAGTTACCTATTATAACTATTACCTTTACTCTTTTTTTCATTCAATTTTTTGAGTAAAATTATAGATTGATTTTTATTTATTCAATATGCACAATCAGAATAATTCTTCTTAGGATGCTTAGATTGTCCCAAATTTGGCAAAAAGGAGCCTCATCTTGATGGCTTCTGTGTCCTTTCAACAGATCCCATTAGTCAATGAAAGCTTTGCTTTCTGGCACGAGATGTTCCAGGCTCTTTTTATTCTTTTCCTGCTCCAAATTTGTAAAAAGATTTTTAAAATGATATGTTCAGCTATTTTTATAAGGAAATAAGCTGTACCAGATTGTCTCTTTGCCTCGTTCATTCATTTAGCGAGTACTTACTAAGTGTCTGCCATGTGTCAGGAACCTGTGATATCAGAATAAATCTGGCTCATGTCCTATTCTTGAAGAGCTTAAAATCTAATAGGATAGAGGAGTCATGAATATCTAAAGGTGGGAAGCAGTACATGTTTTATAATAGAAGGGCATATCATATGTTGAGGAAATTCAGGTGAGGGGGAAGGTTATTGGGCCTGTTGGAATGTGTGGGATGTGAAGTTGCAGAGATGGAGAAAGCTTGGGAAGCAGAGGTGGAAAGGCTGTGTACCTGGGAGGACATGATTTAGTCTAATGTGAGTATAAGTGGGGTTTGCTATGTTAGAAAAGGAAGTCACAGAGGGTACAGAGGAAGGTGGACTGGGATCTACTAATGAATAGTGCTTAAATCATGTTCTAAGACATTTTAATTCTATTTCAAGAAAACGGAAACCATGAAAAGGCTTTTGGTCTTTGTTGTTATTATTTGAATTTTTATTTTTTTAAATTTTTTTGACTTCGGAATCAAATTATGCATTTTTTATAGTTTATTGTCAAGTTGGTATAACACCGAGTGCTCATCCCAACAAACTTGCTAGTAAGGGATATAATGGTTTGAATATCAGGGCACTAGCTACTCCTGTGATATGTCTTCCATGCAACAGCAGATCACCAACAAAGTTTTAATGTCACTTCATAATAAGAATTGGTTCAATTGCCTGTTACTATGAAAAATCCCATGCAGCCCAGATATCTTTCTTCCCAAGCACAGAGCTCCTTTCTTCTTTGTTCTTTCTTGAAATCTTAATATTTACACCTCCAGATATTAACTTTTACATGGTCAACTTTTATTGTATAAGTTCAGTACATAAGCAGAATACCTGAACAACCAAAATGCTGCTGAAAATTCAAAGTCTAGAATCTTATGCTCTTACTTTGAGGCTACTTAACTCTTGTTTTTGATACTTATTATAACTTTCATTATGTATTTTCCCAGCTTAATTTAACATGTCATGTCAAAGATGAAACAAGATACTAGAGGCTGTCACATCAAGAACTGCAAGGAATAATGAATTCTTCCAGTCTAGATATGGTACAGGGCATATATTATTAAATAAGAATCAAGAACTCCAAAATCATTGGATTTGGAGCCATTCTATGTGACCAAAAGCAGCTCTAATAATGCCCGCAAGTATAATTGCATTATATTTGTTGTTTATATCTTAACAGTCATCCACAGAACAAATTCTGTTTAAGGATATGAAATATTTCAGACTTCCATACTAAATGGAAGAAATGAAATTCAAAGAAAAATTCTTGGCACTTCAAGAGGTAAAGTGCTCCATCCCTCTCCCCTTTGATAATTGACAGCCTAATTAGATGGGTTTTGGATTTGTAAACTCATCTTAGGAAGTTTGACTATTTTTTTAAGAATTTTCATTTTCTGTTTGTTTCTTGTGATTTGAATTTTCCTATCCTGTTATATGTCATTCAACTATTCTTCCCTACAATGACTTTAAAGATTCTGCTTCTGTGGCCTGGAATGTGATATATTTTCCCCATGTCTGAGCTCTACTGAGTCTCTTATCACGAGGGTTAAAGTGTCATAGAGACTGCTAAACTTAAACATCACCACTTTAAATTAAAATATGTAGCATGGAGGCTTAGTAGCCCCTAGGAATTTTTTTGTTTGCAATTCATAGATAATTCAAATCTGTTTCTTAAGCTGAAAGAATCACAGTCAAAGCATCCCTTTTAATGTATTTATCTTGCCACAGTTCAGGAAGTCCTTTGAATGTCACTATTCATATCTTAGCTCTCAGACTGACAACCTGAGGCATTTGCCAGCACTTGCCAAGGATCCGTGCTTTCTGCTAGGACATCACTTCTTTTTCAGGCCTTCTACTGGATTGCTCATCAACTTCTGCTCACCAACCCATTCATTCACTCATTCATTCAGAATACAAATTTTTGGGCATTAGGTATGCAATTATGAATAAAAACAATGAGGTCCCTGTTCTTGTAGAATTTACATTTCAGTGGGATATGGATCAGAAAAAAACAAGTATACATGGGGTGCATGAGTGACTTAGTTGGTTAAGAATCTGACTCTTGATTTCAGCTCAGGTCATAATCTTATGGTTATGAGACTGAGCTGTGTGTCAGGCTTTGCACTGAGCATGGAGCCTGCTTGGGATTCTCTCTCTCCCCCTCTCTCTGCCCCTCTCCTGCTCACATGTGTGCATGCTCTCTCTCTCTCAAAATAAATGGAAAATTTTAAGAAAAAGCAAGCATGCAAATAAGAAAAAGAGTTATTAAGTCAAATAACTATAATTGTGAGATAGCAAATATTAGGGAGAAAATAAATAAGACCTGAGAGAGAGCACACTAGGAGACACCTGTCCTAGATGAGATGATCAGGGAAGGAAGTTAACATTTAAAGTAAGAGTTAAAGGAGATGCAAAGGTGATGGCCATTGTATTCATGGTGGGAAGAAGCAAGGTTCATTCAAGGAATTGAAAGAAGCCTAGCAGAGCTAGAATAAGTGGGCCAGGATGAGAGCAGCTCAGGAGGAGTGATGGACAGTGAAGACTAGACAAGCAAGTCCCTGAAGATTCTGGTATTCAAGGGGAGATGTGTCTGCAATACATGAGTTGAGGCTGAGGTCAGATCTTTCCTTTAAATAGATTCTGAGCATAGTATCTAATGCCTATTCTTATGTTGTCAATATGTGAGGCAGAATACAGAATAATGGAAATATAAAATAATGGACAATTTGTTGAAATTTGCTGTGGACAGAGCAATGTTTAAGAATCCTTCTATAACTAGTCTTTTGGTTTAATAGATAACAATAGTTCATTTTTTTCACTCTGGTCCTAAAATAAAGAGCAGAAAAATATATAATTGAGGTAAGCAAAGGTGAGAAAAAGCAAGACGATGTAATTTTTTTAATCTGTCCCTAACTTAGAATAGCACTATGCCTGATGGGTAGGAATATTCACTGGAGAGAAAAAAAATATGTATTTGTGTTTTTTCCCCAGGCTCTTCCAGATATAATAGCAATGGACTAGTGGGCATTTTCAGGAACAACAGCACAAACCAACCTTTAGGAGCTCTAAGCAGCAGTGATGATGATTGATAATCATTGATCATACATACATGATTGATGTATATAGTCATAAAGATGATATGAATGTTTGGGAATTACTGTTACAGAGTTTCATGCAAGTGTGTTTGTGAGACAGATCTACCAGAAAATAGCACCACTGGCTCCTTAATTTGGGGGAATTAGTAGAAAGGAGGAAGTAATTATTGTATATTGTCTTAGTTGGTTTGGGTTTCTCTAAAAGAATACTTTAGACCACATGGCTTATAAACAAGAGACATTTATTTCTTATAGCTCTGAAGGCTGAGAGTTCCAAGATTAAGAGGTTGGTGGATTCAGTGTCTGTTCAGAGACCACTTCCTGATTCACTGGGACCTTACATGGCAGAGGAGCAAGGGAGTTCTGTTCTAATCCCATTCATGAGGGCTCATGACTTAATCACCTAACAGAGACTCCCAATCTCCTAATACTATCACATTGGGGATCACGTTTCAACATATGAATTTGGGGTGGCACAAATACTCAGTCTAAAGCAAATGTGTTTTGAGTTTTAATTTCAGTTCTAGAGTTTCATTTTTGAGAATATTGCAACTTCAGCCTACAAAAGAATTTTATTGAAGTCAAGATTTTTTTAAGAACATTTCATTTTGGGTTCTGTGGGCACAATTGTGATAACCTTTCTTCACACTCTTATCTTCTTTGATTTTTATATTTGCTCTTCCCTGTCTTTATAATTGTCATCCCACTTTCTTCCTATGAGGTCTCCCTTTTGGTTGACATACATAAACTAACTTCTGAGGTTCTGCAACTTCCCTGGCTATGCAGATTGGGGCCACTTAGGAAATCCACCTTCACATGATCTCCTCCTGCCTGATACCCAGATCCCCAGGAATGGTGCCAGGATAAGTCTTAGGCATAGACAAGGGAGGTGGACACCCAAGAATTGGGTGTCTTTTTCAGGCTCTCCTCTACTATGAAAATAGATTTTCATCCATAGCCTTTCCTAAAGTTATCTTGTAGATTTATGCATTTCAGTGTTTAAATGAAGAATATTGAAATTTATGAGCTTGGAGATAACTACCATGTTAAGATGTTAATGCCTGTGAATATTTACTATAAAGTAATATATTGACGTCTTTTTTAATTTAATAGCTAAGAAAAGTGAAGATCAGGGGATGGACAAAGATAATGGGAGCTTTTGTGTGGAGGCTGTTACATATGGCTTTGAAATTTAATGGAGTATTCTTGTCCGACATTTGGGGTTGTCTTACACAGAGTAAGTGAGCAGAGTTGGCTTCCATTAGCATTTCCCAACTAAACACTATTACTGCCTTTATATTTTTATTATAACTTTAGTAAATTGATTAATAATAAATATATGGAAAAGCAGAGGGTTTTTCCTAGAAAATATTTTCATATTCCCTATAATATGCTTTTAAATAAAATATTATAAGTTTTAAAATAACTCTTCTGATTCTTTCCTTTTTTTCATCTTTATTTCTCATTTATCAGTGAACCACATCTCAATATAATATCTAGATAAAATGCTATGTTCCCTCCTTTTAAATACTTCTATATTCTCATCTGTTTTTATGGCACGTTACTGCATGTCTCCAGAGACACACAGCATTTTTATTTTCAAGTAAATTTATATTAGTTACAGTCTCCAGCTGTTTTAGATATAGGATCATTTCCTGTCGGTACTGTTTCCAGGACAATTCTTTTTCCTCTCACAAAAATGAAAAATGTAATTTAACAAAGACATCCTATAATTGCCTTCATATATAGCAAGGTATCTAGCAATCTAAATACTTATTTTATTTAAAACATCTGTCTACATAATATCCAGTGATTGTCCAGGGCTATATCATCCTTGGGAGAGGCAGCTGCTGCCATTTTTATTTAATTTATAAGGAACCATCAAAAATGTTTCCTTAATATTGAATATTCTGCCATTATGTCATATGTGTTCCTTTTAAAAAAATAATAATAATAGCTTACCTTTCTGGTGCTTGTAATTAGTTTAGTCTTTTTCAAGTTGGGAAGGACCATTCTTTTAAAAATCACTATGGAAACATTCTGCAAGAATAGTAGGAATAGTAATAAATATATAATCAAAATATCACAATATAAATGGTGACATGCTGCTCTATTCCTAGAACTAGACTTAACACTAGAATCACGTTTTAATTGCCACCTTTATTTATAGTCATTTGTCTGTAGTGCATCTTCTTTTCATTTATTAGAAAAAGCACTGTAAAGTTTTTATTGTGAAGTCATTCTGCTGATTACAGCAGTCACCTGATATTTTTTGTTATTTTTTTAGAAAACATAGGGAAGAAGATGGAAGCTTCTATAAAAGGTCTTTGTCTTTGGGGCTGATGCTAAATATTGCTTATAGAGGAATCCATTTGTAAACTCTGTTTATTGTGCACGACCCTCGGAGCCTCAGATAAAGTGTTTAACTTTTAATAGATCATATCAATTTAGGCTCAGCTGAATGCCAAAAACAAGAGACACCCAGGCTTACAATAGTGTGTCTAAATGAGAAAGTTTACCTTTTCCGGGAAAGTAATGAAAATATTCCTTTTTGGAGCACTAAGAGTGTGAAAGGGAAATGATTATGGTTCCCTACTGACATACAGTTATGATTGACAGGAAAAACCAACATGCGTGCCACCAGAGACATCTTGTTCAGGAACTTTCTGGAGGGTAGTAAATTGGTGTTGGCACAAACACAAAAAAATAAAATGACTTGATTCAGCACTTTTCAATTCTAAATCCCCAAACACTGAAGAAAGAAGTAAATATTCATCAAATGATCAAAATTTATATTGATTTTTATTCTACATTAGCAGCTCAAAGTCGAGATTCTTGACAGGGTGGATGTCGGTTTGAATGATTCTCTTTGAAATGAGGATATAGGCACTGAGCTGAGTGCTACCGTGCATTCCTGAACCATAGGCCCTGATTATTAGAACCCTAGGAGGCTAAATTTTTAAAAGAACAGTATAAAGGCACACTTGTTCAGTTCTGTTTTGATAACTAAATTGTTATTATTAGTATGTAAAGTGATTCTTGTTGTTCCTGCTTCATTCCTTCCTCTCTATCACCATCTAAGGACAACTATTTTATAGAATTTCAAAGGAACTGGGGAGCGCGTTATAGCCATAGAGTTAATAGCAGCATTTGCCAGCATAATTGTACTTGGGAAGGAATTGCCAGTCCTGCAGGGCAAGAGAAGCTAAGATTGTATCTTCACATTATACATCTTTAATTTTTAGTTTCTGCCAGAAAGTAAATAAGGGTTTGCTGTAGTGGAATTTGGAAGATGGGAACAAGGGCAGCCATAGAATATAAACATAGACTTGATGCCAGTGTCATTGTGCAGAGATTTGCTAAGGAAACGGTAATGGAGAAACATCGAAATTCTAATCATCCCCTCCAGTCCACACAGTGTAATCACACTCCCTTCGCACCGTATCTCATGACATAAAATGCTGAATTTTTAATGATTTTAACTACTTGCATTATAAAGAGGAGGATGGTGGCGGGTGAGGCTCTCCACAAATGCAGTTGCGTGATCTATTTGTTTTTTATGTTCGTTAGGTGGAGGTGGTGGTATTGTTTTTAATAAACATCTCATCTATCATTAAAATGGAAGAAGAAGGCATTTTTCTTTACATACAAACAAATGCAGAATAAATAATGAAATTAGCATTCATGTTAATTTGTCTACTTTGTTTAAATGCTCACCATTTAACAAATATCATTAAAGGCATAGCTTTAAAATTGAATTTCCTAAACATTATCATGAATGTTTTTAATGGCTTACAAACAGCATCAGGTCAGTGGAAATAAAGATGACCTTTGAAAGATATAAATACAGTATTTTTCACTTAAATCAGTTACCTTTTGTCTGAGTTGATTATCCACATATCCATGAATAAAATATAAATAAACCTTGGGAACCTAAGGCTTGGTTTTCTGGACCTGCCAATATGGTCAGAGGAGTTTTGTATCCTAATGTAAAATCTGCTGTATACAGTAGTCTTTGCTGAGTATAATATTGCAGTAGCTTTGAGTTGATTATTAAATGTTGATGTATATTTTTCTTAACAATGGGATAATATTTATATTTTTAAATACTTTTATAAGTCTCTTATCCAAGAATAAAGTTCAAAAGAACATTCTAACTAACTTACTGTCTCTTTGTCATCATTTTGAACTGTAATATTAGTTTTGTCCTTGGATGAATATTTTAGCTCCTATTATTTAGTATAATTTTTCTGTAATTCTAAATTCTACATTTCCTAAAGGCAGAGATTGTGTCTGACCCTGATTTGTAAGTTGCACAGTATCTTACACTTAAAACTGGCAATATATATTTGTCACATGAGTAAATGAAGGCCTTTAATCAATTTTACTACAAAAAATACATCGCTCCTTAGTCCTGTGATTCTCTGCTCCAACTCTGTAGGAGAAGAAGGCTTTGCTATTCCACTTAGTCAAGCACACAGGACTTAAAAATGTGAGATTCTAATCCACTGTAATGCCAAATGTTATTTGTACATGTTATTTGTACTTAGCCAGAATGTAGCTAATAATAAATGTATTTAGAGAGTTCACTTCTGCACAGGGGAAATGTACTTTTTATTTTCATTGAGGTAAAATAGGTATATAACATTAGATAGGTTTCTGGCATACAGCATTATAACTTTGATATTTGTATACACTACAAAGTGATCACCACCATAAGTCTACTTACCATCCATCACCATACAATTGCATCCCTTTATCCATTTTACCCACCCCAAAAGCCCCCTTCCCATCTGGTAACTACCAATCTGTTCTCTGTACCTTTGGGCTTGCTTTTGTTTTGTTTGTTCATTTGTTTTGTTCTTTAGATTCCATATATAAGTGAAATCATGTATCTGTCTTTCTCGTTCTGACCTAATTTCCATGCATAATACCCTCAAGGTTCATCCGTGTTATCTCAAGAGGCAAGATTTCATTAATTTTTATGACTGAGTAGTATTCCATATATATATATTCCACATCATCATTATCCATTCATCTACTGATGAACACTTAGGTTGTTTTCATATCTTGGCTACTGTAAATAAAGTTACAATGAACACAGGCCTGCATGTATCTTTTTGAATTAGTGTTTTGTATTATTTGGATAAATACCCAGAAGCAGAATTGCTGGATCATATGGCAGTTTTATTATTAATTTTTTGAGAAATATCCATACTGTTTTCCATAATGACTGCACCAATTTACATTCTCACCAGCAGTGTATGAGGGTTCCCTTTTCTCCACATCCTCTCCAGCACTTGTTATTTCTTATCATGTCCAGCAAGGTGTAAGCTGATGTCTCATTTTGGTTTTGATTTTCATTTCCTTAATAATCAGTAATGTTGAGCATCTTTTCATGTGCCTGTTGGCTGTCTGTGTGTCCTCTTTGGAAAAATGTCTACTTAGGTCCTCTGACCAGTTTTTAATTGCTTTTTTTTTTTTTTTTTAGTTGTATGAGTTCTTTATCTGTTTTGGATATAACCCCCTTATTGGATATGTGATTTGCAAATAACCTCTCCTATTCAGTAAGTTGCCTTTTCATTTTGTTGATGGTTTCCTTTGTTATGCAGAAGGCTTTTATTTTGATGCAGTCCAGTTTTTTAATTATTGCTTTTATTTCCCTTGCCTTTGGAGTCCCAAATAAAACAAAACAAAACATTGCTAAGACCAATGTCAAGGAGTTTACCACATATGTTTTCTTCCGGGAGTTTGATGGTTTCAGGTCTTACATTCAAGTCTTTAATTCATTTGAGTTAATTTTTGTGAATGGTATAAAGTAGTGGTCGACTTTTGTTCTTTTACAGGTGGCTGTACAGTTTTCCCAACACCAGTTTATTGAAGAGATTGTCTTTTCCCCATTGTATGTCCTTGCCTCCTTTATCAATAATCAATTGATCATATATGTGTAGGTTTATTTCTGGGATCTCTATTTTGTCCCATTGATTTATCTGCCTGTTTTTATGCCAGTATCATACTGTTTTGATTACGACAACTTTGTTGTATAGTTTGAAACCAGAGAATGTGATACCTCTAGCTTTGTTCTTCTTTCTGCAGATTACTTTGGTTATTCAGCCTCTTTCGTGGTTCCATACAGATTTCACAATTATTTGTTTTATTTCTGTGAAAAATGCCATTGGAATTTTGATAGGGATTACACTGAATCTGTAGATTACTTTGGTAATATGGAGATTTTAACAACATGAATTCTTCCAATCCTTGTGCATGGAATCTTCCCATTTATTTGGAAATTTCCATTTAAATTTCTTCAATTTCTTTTATCAGTGTTGTGTAGTGTTCAGTGTATAGCTCTTTAACCACTTTGGTTAAATTTATTCCTAGATATTTTATTATTTTTGATGCAGTAGTAACTGGGATTATTTTCTTAATTTCTTTTCCTTATAGTTCATCATTAGTATACTGAAACATAATATATTTTTATATATTGATGTAGTATCCTGCACCTTTATTAAATTCATTTATTAGTTCTAACAATTGTTTTTGGTAAAGTCTCTAGGTTTTTCTATATCTAGCATCATGTCATCTGTAAATGATGAGTTTTACTTCTTCCTTTCCCATTTGGATACCTTTCCTTTTATTTTTTCTTTTCTTTCTTTCTTTCTGTCTGTCTGTCTGTCTGTCTTTCTTTCTTTCTTTCTTTCTTTCTCTCTCTCTCTCTCTCTCCCCTTCCTTCCTTCCTTCCTTCCTTCCTTCCTTCCTTCCTTCCTTCCTTCCTGGCTTCCTTCCTTCCTTCCTTCCTTCCTTCCTTTTCTTTGCCTACTTGCTGTGGCTAGGATTTCCAATACTATGTTGAATGCAAGTGGAGAAATTGGGCATCCCTATCATGTTCCTGATCTTAAAGGAAAACCTTTCAGCTATTAACCATTTAATATGCTGTTATCTGTAGGTTTGTTATGTGTGGGGTTTATTATATTGATATGTATTCCCTGTATACCCACTTTGTTAAGAGTTTTTCATAAATGAATGCTAAATTTATCAAATGTTTTCTTCTTATTGAGATCTGTTGAGAGGTCATTATATCTTCAGTTTGTTAATATAGTGTGTCACATTGATTGATTTGGGAATGTCGAACCATCCTTGCATCCCTGTAATAAATCCCATTTGATAATGTTGTATGATCCTTTTAATATATTGTTTGAATTCAGTTTGCTAATATTTTGTTGAGGATTTTTGCATTGATGTTCATTAGGGATATTTTCCCATAATTTTCTTTTTTGTAGTTTCCTTGTCTGATTTTGGTATCAAGGTAATGCTGACCTTGTAAAATGACTTTGGAAGCTTCCC
The DNA here is from genome assembly GCF_003009895.1 of Hyaena hyaena. Classification (NCBI taxonomy): domain Eukaryota; kingdom Metazoa; phylum Chordata; class Mammalia; order Carnivora; family Hyaenidae; genus Hyaena; species Hyaena hyaena. Next base: position 115,932 of record NW_024081647.1, read on the forward strand.
ATCTTCTTCAACTTTTTTGGAAGAGTTTGGCAAAAATAGGTATTAAATCTTCTTTGAATGTTTGATAGAATTCATCATTGAAGCCCTTTGGTCCTATACTTTTGTTGCTGGGAGGTTTTTGATTCCTGATTTAATCTCATTTCTAGAAATTGGTCTATCCAGATTTTCCATTTTTCCATGATTGGGTCTTGGGAGACCGTATGTTTCTAGGAATGTATCTATCACTTCTAAGTTGTCCAATTTTCTGTTCTATAGTTGTATATAGTAGTCTCTTATGATTTTTTTGTGTTTCTGTAGTAAGTATCAGCTGTAACTTTCCCTATTTCATTTCTGATTTTATTTACTTGAACCCTCTTTCTTTTATTCTGGGTGAGTCTAGATAAAGGTTTGTCATTTTCATTTATCTTTTCCAAGAACCATCTATTAGTTTTATTGATCTTTTCTACTGACTTTTTAGTCTCTTTTTAATTTATTTGCAATTTTATTACAATCTTAGCTTTAAAAATCTATTTTTTTCTGATATTGGTATAGCAGCACCATCTTCATTTTTTTAAATTTTTTTAAAAGTTCATTTATTTTCAGAGAGAGAACATAAGCAAGGTAGGGGCAGAGAGAAGGAGAGACAGAATCCCAAGCAATCTCCACACCATCAGTGTAGAGCCTGAGCAACATCTTTCGTTTTATTTCTATTTGCATAGGATATCTTTTTTTCAGCACTTTCTTCAATTTCTGTCTCTATCCTTAAATCTGAAGTGTCTTGTATGCAATAAATAGAAAAATAGTTCTTTTTATTCATTCAGCCATTCTATGTCTTTTGACTGGAAAATTTAGTCCATTTATATTTAAAATAATCATCAACAAGTATGTATGTATTGCCAGTTAATTAATTTTGTAGTTCCTCTCTGTTCCTTTCTTCTATTGTGGTTTGATTTTCTTTAATGTTATATTTAGATTTTTTCTCTTTATCTTTTGTGTATCTACTGTAGATTTCTGCTTTGTGGTTACCATAAGATCCATATGTAACATCCTTTGTATATAACAGTCCATTTTGAGTTGATAGCATCTTAAGTTTGAGCACATTCTGACAAGTCTGCATTTTTACTCCCCTCCTCAATGTTCTGTTTTCGATGCCCTACTTTACATTTTTTTAATTTTGTGTATCCCTTAACCAATTATTGTAGTTATAGTTAATTTTACTACTTTTGTGTTGTAACCTTATAGCTTTACATGTGGTTAATCTACTACCTTTACAATATACATGTGTTTACTAGTGAGAGATTTACTTGTACATGTTTCCTTGTTACTAGTTAGTGCCTTTCTTTTCATTTTAAAAAAGTTACTTTAATATTAGTTGTAAGGCTGGTTTAGTGGTGATGAACCTCTTTAGTTTTGCTTATCAGAAAAACTCCTTATTTTTCCTTCAGTTTTGCCTGATAACCTTGCCAGGTAGAGTATTCTTGGTTTGAAGTTCTTTGTTTGTTTTGTTTTGTTTTTTGTTTTTGTTTTTGTTTTTCCTTTTAGCAGTTTGAATATATCATACCACTCCCTCTGCCCTGAAAAATTTAGGCTGAAAGCTCAGCTGATTACCTTATGAGGGCTCCCTTGTATGTAGCAAGTGTTTTTGTCCTGTTGCTTTTAAGTATTCTCTCTTTAACTTTTGACATTTTAATTTCAATCTGCCTTGGTGTGGAGCTTTTTGGTTTATCTTATTTGGAACTCTCTGCTTCCTGAACTTGGATGTCTATTTCCTTCTCTAAGTTAGGAAATTTTCAACCATTATTTCTTCATATAATGTTTCTACCCCTTGCTCTCTCTCTCTTTTCTCTATCTATAATCCAGATGATTTTCCTCTTGATGTTGTCCCACAGGTCTCTTAAGCTATCTTTTTAAAATCTGATTTTTTCTTTTTGCTGTTCTACTTGGGTGAGTACCACTGCCTTGTCTGCCAAGTCACTGATCCTTTCTTCTAGTTCTTTGAGTCTCTTTTCTTCCAGTGTATTTTTTAGTTCAGCTATTATATTATTCAGTTCTGTGAGTTCTGTTTGGTACTTCCTTATGTTTTCTATCTCTTTGTTGAAGTTCTTACTGTGTTCACCCATACTCCTAAGTTCAATAAACATCTTTATGACCATTACTTTGACCTCTTTATCAAGTAGATTACTTACATCCATTTCACTAAGGTATTTTTCTGGGCCTTTGTCTTGTTTTTTAATTGAGACCTCATTCCTGTGTTTCTTCATTTTGCTTGACTCCTTCTTTTGGGTTCTATCTATTTGATGAAACAGCTACCTGTCTTAGTCTTGAGGGAATGGCCTTATGCAGGTGATGGAACTTATGGTTCAATCGTGCTCTAGATATTGGTTGTTTTTCAGACCTTTGTGATTGTCTAAATAGCCTGATTTGTTGTTGATAGTTCCCTGCTGTTGAGGGTGTGCCTAAAGCTCTCAGTGTTCCAAATGGAGGGATCTAAGACAGTGCCTAGTTTTAGAGTAATTGTAAATGAGGTCTTCAGGCAGCGTCTTTTAAGGTACTTAAATATCTACAGTCTTGTGGGTCTGCAATTATAAACCCTGCTTACTTCTAGACCAGGAGATCTGGAGGTATTGGTTGGGCAATAGTTGTAAATATTGTGTGGCTTTTGATGTGTATATAAGCACCTTTCCAGGTGGTATCAGCTAGCTGTGGTGAGGCCAGAGAAGGATGAAAATATTGTATCTTTCCACACATGTTTCCTGGGTGCAACTCTGTAGCCTCTGGATGCAGGGCAAACCTAAAACCTGCCCCTCAGGCCTGAAGCTCCAGGACAAGAAAATAAGCCTTTTTTACAAGATGACTGTAGGTGATAGTCTAGTGTTTGTGTAGTGCCCTTAGGGTGGTAGCCTGCCAAAGACTGTCTCTTCAGTTGTTTCAGACCTGTGGGAACCAGAAATACACTCCCCTTGACTACCAGAAGCAGATGCTCAAAGAACATCCACTGTGTGGGTTGCATGTTTCCACCAGCTGTGATGGAGTGGAGTGGAGTAAGGTTTGGAGATACAGGGATGGTGGGGAGCACTCAGCTAGCCCTGCTATGATACCTGAGAGTTTATGGCTGTGGCATGTGGAGGCAGGGTGTTCAGCCAGCCTAGCCATGGTAAAGTAGGGCATGGCTGCCGTTCCTAGATGCTGGCATTCCCACCAGGGCTAGTATGCCAGGAAGTAATGTGAAAATATTCCTACATGGCACTAACACCAACAAGACAGAAGCAGAATGCAAAAATGGATCTCACCGGTACCTTTGTCCTCAGAGAGAATTCCAACGGGCTCCTGACATTATGGCAGATGTTTTAATATTAACAAATGAGTCTCCTTCATTTATGATCTGGGTGCATTTTAAACTTTTGCTTTTGTGCTGGGTCCCTAGACCCCTACTAGGTCTGTTCATGAGCCCTTTAAGAGTAGATTTTATATTCCCTATAGCCCTATAGTTTTCCTAGAAGTAAATCCCATTGGTTTCAAGGCCGGACACTTTAGGACTCATCTCTCCATTGCAGTTCCCAAGGGTTGGAGTGTCTGATATATGGCACAAAACCCCTTGCTCCTCAGGGGTAAGCTTCATATTATGAGATTCCCCCTAGACTGTGGGTCATGGTGCCTGAGGTGAAATTTCTTTCTAGACTGTCTCTCTGCCTATCCTACCCTATCCTACCCCACTCAGTGTGGCCCTTTTATCCTTCGCTGTCGAAGTGCTGTTCAGCTAGCTTTCAGGTTCTTTTCAGAGAGCATTGTTCCATATGTAGCTGTATATTTGTTGTGTTCACGGGAGGAGGTGAGTTCAGTATTCTATACTGTCATCTCAAACTCTCCTCAAAAGAGATGCACTTTGAATTCAGTCCCAAAGGTGAGTTGTTTTAGGAAGTTATGAACTACCTACAATGACAACAAAAGCAAAAATGCCCCCAATAACTAGGATCTTGAGGGGGAAGAAAACCAGGCACACTGTAAAGTGACAACTCTAAATCCTGGAGTGAGTATGGAGAGCTCTACCAAACAAAATTGTGGAGATTTACAAATGTAGATTCTAATCAACCCTGGAAATCCTTGTCAAGGCTGTGGGGTCTTGAGACCCTTAGGTGCTTCCAAAAGAAGGGGCAATCTGGGCCAGTTGCAGGAGAGGATACAATGGGGAGGGAAAAGAGAAGTCATAATAAGTATTTATATAAGGAAGAGAAGAAGTCATGTGCTTAGATTTACTGCATCAAAGGTTAAAAAATGTCTGTGTAGTAAAAGTAGGAATATATTTCTAAATGACAAAATTATTGCCAAAAAAGTACAATCATTCCTCTTTCTCACCCCCCACATTATATTAAAGGATCATCCTGAGGACCTGTGGACTCTTCCAAAAACAAATTATGGCATTATTAATGTCTCCTCCAAAAGCTCAAATTACTCTTTTTTTTAAATGAGAAATCAGATTTTATTAAGCTAAAACAAGTTCCTACCTAGAAGACTTAAAACTTGAAACACTTAAAACTTGTTTTGAGGGGTGCCTGGGTGGCTCAGTCGGTTGAGCATCCGACTTCAGCTCAAGTCATGATCTCACGGTTTGTGGGTTCGAGCCCCATGTTGGGCTCTGTGGTGACAGCTAGCCCAGAGCCTGGAACCTGTTTCAGATTCTCTGTCTTCGTCTCTCTCTGACCCTCCCCTGCTCATGCTCTCTCTCACTCTCTCTCTAAGAAATGAATAAAACATTTAAAAAATTAAAAAAAAAACTTGTTTTGAAATGCATTGTGAAGATTACCACATGAAGAAAATAGCTAAAGTTTTTATTCTGTATGTGTGTGACTCTCATCATTAGTTTCTAATATAATGTATGACATACAAGATCACTCTATTAGCTGAATAAGACATTATCAAGTCATTCTTGAATTAAAGCTTTTATTCTTTTCTTTCTAGAGAAAAGTAAATGTTATATATTTCAATAATTTTCTTTCGTCAAAGAAAAGATAGTCTCCTTTCTAAGTGAGAATGATGCCAACGGCTTCAGAAATCAAGCTGAGGCTGCAGCCTTCAAGCAATCTATTTTAGTTCTTTGTACATTTTAAACTGTTTCAGATTTTCGAACTCTGTAAAATTTATTCAGCCAGTTTTTATACAGTACCTGTGATATACCCTGTGCTGTACTGGGAACTGTTGATATAGCAACAAACACATAAGACAAAAATCCCTGCCCTCATGGGGCTTCTAATCCACTGGGGGAGGATGGACAATACAAAAGAAGCAGCATATTTGTCTAGACATGGTAAGTATGTATGAAGGAGGATAGAGATTGTGGGGGGTGGGTGTGAGTTAAATTTTTAAGTAGGAGATCAGAGAAGACCTGAATGAGAAGATGACATTTCTTCAAAGACCTGAGAGAGGTTAGGGACTGAGCTGTCATGCAAACAAGACCAAGTGCCCCTAGAGCATGCCTACTAGCCCTGCTGGAGCAGGTCAGGGTAGGTTGAGGACTGAGGACTAACCGCTGGCGTGGGGAATGTGGACAAAACCGGACTGGAGTGGAGTATGTTCAAGAGAAAATAAGAGAGGAATTGGACATAGTGAATATAGATAGTGTATGTAAAAGTGACTTTGCTATAATGGAGAACAGAGAAATGGGGCTTTGGCCAGAGGAAAGATTAGTGTCAGTTGGCATCTAGGGGTTATTTTTCCTTTTTTTTTTTTTTTTTTTTTTTCTCACCAAGGGAAAAGCAACAGCATTTTTTTCTGGCTGATGTGCTGGTGAGAGTAATACAGAAGACAGGAAAAACTCAATGCAGAAGAGAAAGGCAATTTACTACAGAGGTGACAATCTTATGTAGATAAGAGGAGGTCTGGTGCACAGGTGAAGGGGATCAGATTTAGACAGAAATATGGACAGTTTCCACAGAAACAGGAGGGAAGGAAAAGGATGTAGACCCAGATACAAGTAGGCAGGTAGCTGTAGTGGGAAGCTATGAAGTACAATATGAATGAGCAGGCAGACTTCTAATAGCATGAGTTAAGAAAGGATGAAATTAATTTTAACATTCTTAGGATACGTAACCCAGCAAAGGATGCTGGGACATGCAGTGATGATGAAGTAATTGACATTTCTTGACTAAATCAGTGCTTTTTAGGGCAAGGATAAGGGATATGTCTATATGTAATTATAAAAGTGATTATGTGTTTAATCCTTAAAGATTGTTAGGAAATGTACACCCCCCTGAAATTTATAATGGGTTAGCTATTTTGTTATTCAGTATAGTTAGTATCAAGGGGAAGTGTATGGTTGAGTAGATATTCAGCCCCCAAAGAAGATTATTGAATTTGGATCACTACATACAAAGCTAAATTTAAATAAAATATTTTAACACACTATACCTTATATTCTTTTTTTTTTTTTTAATGTTTTATTTATTTATTTATTTCTAGGAGAGATAGAGAGAGACAGCGTGAGCAGGGGAGGGTCAGAGAGAGAGGGAGTCACAGACTGAAACAGGCTCCAGGCTCTGAGCTGCCAGTCAACACAGAGCCCGACGCGGGGCTCGAACTCACGAACCGCGAGATCACGACCTAAGCGAAAGTCGGACGCTCAACCGACTAAGCCACCCAGGCGCCCCTATACCTTATATTCTGATTAAATCGTTAATTTTTAGTCTAAATTTGAAGAGTTGTATCCCTTGTGACTTAGGTTCTAGGTGCTTATAAAACAAAGGCAGAAACATGCTGTTAATGATAAGCAGCAAAGGAATTATATTCAACCTCAGATGGGAAGCAGTGTTTCTAACTTTATTATGTGTACTAGTCTGCTAGGGTGGCAATAACAAAAAAACACAGATTGGGTGGCTTCAACAACAGAAGTGTATTTCTCACAGTTGTGGAAGCTAAAAATTCCAGATTAAGATGTTGGCAGGTTTGGTTTCTAATAAGGCATCACTCCTTAGCTTGGAGACATTCATCTTCTGTGTCCTCACATGGCCTTTTCTCTGTGTTACTGCTCTTCATCTTCTTATAAAGATACCATTCCTACTGGATTAGGGCCCCACCATTGTGACCTCATTTAATCTTAATTCCCTCCTTAAAGATTCTATCTCCAAATATGGTCATATTGGGTGTTAGAACTCCAACATATGAATTAGGGGTGGGAGGAGCTCAATCCATATTATGTTAAAGGTTTACTTAGAGGTACAAGTTACTAGAATCTCTTAGGCATTTATTTTGGACACTGGCCTTCTGGCCTGATGGAAACCTAATTCCTTTCTCAGTGCAGTGTTCTCAAAGCATATCGGGGCGTAGGTGCTTTATGAGCATATTTGGATTAATCCATCAGCTGACTTTTTTGCCATAACACAAAAAGGGAGATAGAGGAAGATTAAGGCCATTACAGAAACAATGACATCTTCTGTTGTCATGTTTTTGGATAGCACCCAGATTCTCTAACCTGACATCCTCTATGGCCTATCCTCTTCTCTGTAAGACTCTTCATCCAAATGCCCTAACGCTTCAGCCCCCCATCCTCTGAACATGCCACATCCTTGCATGACTCTAGGCTATTGAACAAACAAGTCACTGCCTATAAAGAATCAAGTCACTGCTTCTTCACCTGACAAAATCATATCCATCCCCCCAGATCTGGCTTAAATGCCACCTCTCTCAAGCTTTTACTGCCTATTCCTCACTTTCATACAATTAGTTGTTTGTTTTTTAATTCCCATCCTCTCCACATTCATTTCACTTAGCACACTTGTAGTTATCTGTTGGCATGGCTTATTCCTCTTTGTACACACAGTCCCTGGAGCAGTTCCTGACACATGATAAAGGCTCAATGAACATATGAGTAATAAATGGATAGATGGGTGAATGTACAGTTCATTTATTCAACAGTTGTTTACTGAGCCCCTATCATCTTCTGCCAAGGTGTTGGGGAGTACAAAATAGCAAAGGAGACAGACACAGTCCCATTATGGAGCTTGGAGTCTGGAGACAGAGACAGAAAAAAATAAAAACAAGTAAATATAAAAATTTTTAAATTGTGATATGTTCTATGAAAGAAATTAACACTGATGCAAAGGAAAGAAAAATAGGATGAATCTACCTTTGATAGGGTGATCAGGGAAAACCTCTCTGAAATATAAAATGTCATCTGAGAGGTAAAGGATGGGAAGAAATTAGTAAGACAATGTTCTGGAGAAAGACAATAATATGTGCAAAGATCCTGAGATAGGAAATAGTTACTTAAAGAACTGAAAATAGAGATGACAGGGGCATGCGGATCAAGAGAGACAATTAGAAAATGACATGTGAGGAACCAAATCTCTTGGAGCATAGAAGTCTGGGATTTTGTTTGTTCATTTGTTTGTTTCTTTTGTTCTGTTTTGTTTTGTATTGGATTTTTTTCTTATGAAAACCACATGGCAACTATAAAGGAATATTGGAGGGGCAGGAATGGTGAATAGAGATGAATGTTAGAAGATAATTGTACTGCAGAGGAGAAGTGATGAAACCATGGACTAGGCTGGCAGGAATGCAGATTGGGGAGACAGACTGGAGAGGCATTTTGGAAGAAGAATTAATGGAATTTAGAGAGTAAATGGCTGTGGGAAATGAGTAAAGGGATGAGTAAAGGACAACTTTCAATTTTCTGACCTGAGCAACACATGGTGCCATTTATTTCAAAAGAAAGATGTAAATACAGAATATTTTGGGGGATGTGGTGAGGATGAGAATGGAGAATTCTGTTTTAAATACTTGTGCCTGAAGTAAATCCAAGGAGCAATGTCAGGAGATTGGTTGGATATATAATGTGGAACTCAGAAAAGATTAGGAGCCATTACTATATAGATTGCACTGAAAGCCATGGAGGATAGTATAAATAAAGAAAAGCAGTCCAAAATTAAGCCCTGAAACAACAACCAGTGATCTCAGCTATGATTCAGAAATCAATCAATGAACTGTTTGTAAAACAGATTTGGTGATGGTGGAGAAGGAAGGAAGGAGACTGATTGAGAATCCATCACATTAGGTCAGCTAAGGGGTAATGTAGACTTTGAGTAGAATAAGTGAGAACTGTTCTTTTTTTCTGTCATCATATTTGCTCTCCCATGGCATTCTCATTTCCTCTCCTAATGTCAGCTGTTGCTTTTAGGTTTATATATCAGAGTTATTTTTTCCACTTATTTACTGATGATCTCATTTTGGGTATTCCGCAAGTACGTCAAGCCAAAAGACTCAAATCCAGATTATCTGTTCCATCTATTCATATTGCTGTTTTTCTACACCTACTCCCACTGATGACACTATGGGCCTCTTGGCAACCAGGAAGTAACAGGTTGATCTGTCACTGAATCTGTTCCCTCTTGTTCCTTTATTTTCCTTAATGAGTAAGTTGCCAAATTCTGTTGATAACGTAGCAGTAATGTTATTTAATCAAGCTGAGCTACCATTTGTAAAATATAGTCAACAAGTATCCACAATTATCATAAATGCTAACAAATAAAATTTCCTTAATCAGAGATTCAGTGTTACTATTTTTTAAAGTAGTATATTTTCTTCATATCTTCCTCCTAAAAATTTATCTTTGGACTAAGATATAGTATGAGAAAAATTTAACCAGTCTGCAGAGAGATTTAGACTGGCAAAGCCATTCAACCTTAGCAGAGGAGCTATTTTGGTACTATTTTTATCATCACGTTTAGGAATGAATCACTGAAAGCAGAGAGAGAAATAGAGATGAATAGGAAAGACTTGGGCCATCTAATTCATCTCTTTGTTAGTGCAGGGAAGTTTTCTATGTAAAATGCCTGTGAGATATTGTGCAATAAAAGTCTTACATTACAACATTTCAATCATTTTCATAAGGTGACTAATTATCTTCAAGTTGCTCTCAGCATTGTTCTCTGAACTCCTTTCCGTGTACCCCTGTCATATGAGAGGTGTGTTCCTTTGTACACAGAAATGGCCTAGGGTCTCAAAGGGAAGAGCTCCAATTATTTTTCTATAGTAGTGATGTCTACATTAAGTTGACCTCACTCTTGATGATTCTTTTTGTGACCAGTGGCACACATTTGTGAGATCGTTATCCAGAATGAGGATGGTCTGGCTTGTTATCTTAGGATGTTTAAAAACTTATGAGAATCTCTAGGGATCAGACATGTCCCTTGACACCTAATGGTGGAGAAACGTTATTCAAATGGGGTTTCCAATAGAATATCTGGTGTGGGATGACCTCCTCATTATCCCTACAGCTTGGAGGAGAGGAAGGGTAAAAGGGGGTTGGCATTTGGGAAGATTATTGTTGTTAAGTTCTTTGACTATTAGTTGCCAATTAGTTTGGGCAAGAAAAACTCACATGAACCAATATATAGATTATATCTTTTAATTAATTTCTGAAATTTCAATGATAAAAATATGCTAATTTTAGCATTTTTTAAAAGTTCCTCCTCCATAGTCTAGAGCATTCATAATTAGCTACCTGTAGAAAGCAACAACATAGGACGTCCAGAATGGTTTGAGATCTTACATTTTTTAAACTACCCATTTCATTTACAGAGTCCTGATTTGCTGTTTTAAGCAGCTGCTACTTTGTAACACTGGTGTTGTTGTTTTGCTTTGTTTTGTTTTTCTTCCATGGTCAAGTCTATAAGCCAGAGATCAGGCAAAAGGCCTTGGTCGGTTCACAAAAAGTAGAACCTTGTGTCTGACTTGGCTTTTCTTAAATGTTACAGAATTCTGGCAACCACCCTAGAGCTGACCCAGAACTGTTTTTAACACAATGTGTAATTAAATTAGAAAGAAGTAGCAGTTTTAAGGCTTATCAGAAATGTTAACGGACATGGCTGGATTTTGTGAAGTATGCCAAAAGAAACTAAGAGCTCCTTTGGTGCACAGTGCACATGAAGTCAGCGTTTCTCCCTCCCTTTTACCATGGGCATGTATTCCCGGTCTCATCTGGTGTTCTGGGGAACCCTAAAGCCACAGGGATCATAACAGCTGCAATAAATAAAGCATCTATTCAGTACATTTCCATTCCAAATATTATTCAGCATTCTTTTGGCCTTGGTTTGATAGAAAACAGCATGGTGAACTTACTACCTCTCTTTACTACAGTAAACCCCAAGTAACTGAAAGATGTAACAATTCAAACCAATATTTAAGCAAATCATGATTCCGTCTGTTTTAAAATTAAGATAATAATACAGGGAGCCCAAAAAATGTAACAAAGCAAGTCTGTTGTCATTATTGAAGTGTATTAGAATTTGTACTAGTCTCTTTTATTCTTCTCAGGGAAGATAATGAGAAGCGTTCAGAATATATGTCCATGCAAATGTATGGGTTGGAGGGATATCTTTAAAAAATAAATGTTACATATGTGGCAGTATACAGAAGAATATTATTAAGGAATTTCACAGAATTTTTATGTAAAATCTCATCATACAGTATTATGATCTCAGGGATATTTTGTGATATTTACTGAGTCTTCTGAGAGTTCATTTATTCAGGACATATTTTAAGGAGGAACTTATAAGATTCAGATCTAAAATATAATTCTGTAATATGCCCAGCTGATCCCATTAAATCCAACCTGAAAAGGAACAGTATAATGATGTGGACAATTCCCATTCTTTGAGTTGTTACACCTTACTTGAAATGCATTCCTTCTGGATTAAAACAGCAATTACCCTTTGTTTCTCTCTCCAGGCTGAGGTTCAACTCTGCTACCTGGAAGCACAAAGAGATGCTGTTGAACAGATGTCCCTCAAGTTGTACAGTGAGCAATACACCAGCAGCAGCAAGAGGAAAGAAGAGTTTGCGGATATGTCAAAAGTTCATTCAGTGGGAGGCAATGGGTAGGGAGCTCTTCTTTTTGTTGTTTTATTCTCGTCAATCTCTACTTTTTCTATGATTCTCCACTGGTTAGTGTTAGGCAAGGCATTTCCTCCTTACCTAACAGACCAGGAGAAGCTCAGTAGAGGAGGCTCTTACGTTCTATTCCATTTGTGCCAGAAAGGAAGACTGTGGATTTTATCAAGACTCTCTCATCTAACCCAGAACTTCCTAACGTTCTTGTTATTTTTTTCAGAACAGCCTTTTTGAAAACTTCAAATCTCTGTTTCAAAGTAGTGATGTTAGTAATGTTTGTGTGACTACGGTGTGGCTATAGTGTTGGTCTTTCTTCTTCATAATTTTTTTCAGTGTTTTTCCCCCTTTTTAAACTTTACAATTTATTTTAAATTCTATCCAAGAGACTTTTAAATATTAAAATCTCACTAGAAATTTGGTACTACATAACTTCCCTGAAAACATAGATATTTAATAATTCTTCAGAGATCCTGGGTTAGCCAGTTGGATTCACATAGAGTCAATTAGAATAATAGACTACCACTAGAATTGTCCATGGTATATGAATGGACGCAACAAATTCGGTGACCCATCAATGATTTCCTGCACCCTGACATACATGGCTATATTTACATTGTACTAACTACCCATTTTTACTATATTCAATTTATACTATGTTCCATTATAGTATTGAATAAATAACTCATACTTTCAGATATTTCCAAATGACTTTAAAGTTATGCAAGTACTGCATGAATATTTTTTCCTTTTTTCTCTTTTCTGGCTCAATTCTATTATTTTATAGGTGATTATTAAAGAGTAAAAGAATACTAATTAAACTTAATTATTTCATTCGTTTAATGACTTAATAATATGTATGCTCATAAAACTGGGAACGGTAACCTATTTCACTTTTATACTTGAGCCACACAACAAGGGAGGAAAACTGTTTCCCCAAGTTCCATTATATACATGTTAATAAGCATCATATGGGGTTTAACTGTAGCCAAAATATTCCCTGAAAAGTTGGGAGGAAAGAAATCTTTTCGTCCACTTGTTTGCATTTATACTTTAAATGTGTGTAGTTACAGATATTTTGGGATAAATTAAGTACTGATTATAAATTCTTTGTTGTGATACAATGTAGGGTCTAAGAATACAGGAAAAAGATGTGGGTCATAATTCTGTTTAGGAAATGGAAAGGACTTTTCAAATTTCAAATTTTCAAATCTATACTATTTGTTGCTCTATCAAGATATTTAAAACAAAAGTTAATGTTTATTTTTGAGGGAGAGAGAGAGTGTGCATGCGTGCACGTGAGCGTGCAGGCCAGCAGGGGAGGGGTGGGGGGGACACAGAATCTGAAGCAGGCTCAGGCTCTGAGCTGTCAACACAGAGCCCAACACTGAGCTCAAACCCATTAACCAGGAGATCATGACCTGAGCCGAAGTCAGACTCTTAACCAACTGAGCCACCCAGATGCCCCTCTATCAAGACATTTTTTAATATAGACACATTATTTATATATCTGATTTATCTTATACGATTCAACAGAATCATAAGAAGAAAAGCATTGCAGCAAATAAGAAAGAAAAAGTTAGATCTTGGAGCATGAACAATAAGCTGTTTTGAGGCTTTAATGTGCTTTAACTTCCCTCTGTGCTTAAATAGTCTTTGGTGTAGATGAAAGCACAAACTTTAGGTCACATTTTCATGTTTTCTGAAAGCCTTGGGGACTGAGCCGGCACCGCGTGCTTCTGACCTCAGATTCCAAGGACCCAACCTGAGTACTTACTCTGGGCTTCACAAATCATAAATTTGCCCTGGGAATTGCTTAGTTAACAACAAGCATTGTTCTGTGAAGTGGGAGTAGGTGAACTTGCCTGATATCCTTTGTTTATACTCCTTGGGGTGCTGAAGGCTGTGCATTGTGCAGAAATTTAAGAGCGTACTGAAGAAAAGGCAGCTATTTAATACTAAGGACAAAAACCATATACTCCTTTCTATTTTCTGTTTACATACAGAAAAGCATTGTTTGAGGAATGCATGTGGGTGAGGTTATCTGGGGTGTCCTGCCCCCAAGACTCCCTGCTCCCACAGTCAAATCCTTAATTCTGGAGCCTTAAGAACACAGCCTTGTAAAATTATCTGCTCCAATGATACATAAACTTCATTAACAGTTAGTTTTGTTGCATAGAATGAGCTTTGTTTCCAATAAGTAATTGTGGGAATAGTGTGGGCTTTCTAGGGTCTTCATTCCATATCCAGACATCCAATCTACTAAAAGGAAAATTAAGGGCACCTGGGTGGCCCAGTCTGTTAAATGTCCAACTCTTGCTTTTGTCTCAGGTTATGATCTTACAGTTTGTGAGTTTGAGCCTCACATCAGACTCTGTGCTGACAGTACAGAGCCTGCTTGGGATTCTCTCCCTCCCTTTCTCTCTGTCCCTCCTCTGCATGCTCTCTCTCTCTCAAAATAAATAAAATTAAAAAAAAAATTTTAATTATGCTGGTGGCACAATTCATATATTTTTATTTCTTCCCCATGTCTGTATGCACACTAAGAATATGTGGTTGAAAAAATGTATAAGCGACTCCGGGAAAGACTCAGCTGCTAGACAGAATGGTGATCTTAAATTTCTAGGAAGTTTACATAACCACAGTATTGCTTACAAATGAATTTTAACTGCTTCTCGGCCTTTTGGCTAAAATCAAGTGTAGAAATCATTTTAACCTCAGGGCACCTGGATAGTTCAGTCAGTTAAGTATCCGATGCTCGATTCCAGCTCAGTTAATGATCTCACGGTTTTGTGAGCTTGAGCCCCACATTGAGCTCTGTGCTAACAGTGTGAACGGAGACTGCTTGGGATTCTTTCTCCCTCTCCATTTCTCTCTACTCCTACCCTGCTCAGGATGTCTCTGTCTCTCTCAAAATAAATAAATAAATGAAAATATTTTTTTAAGAAATGAATTTTAACCCTTCTGGCTTAATGAAAAGTTGGGTATCAAAGTGATAGAACAGAGCTTATATACAACTATGAACTGTGTGTTTAACAGTCATGAATATGTGTGGTGGGAAGATTTCTCTGAATATGTGAGGCTGTGTGAGAGCTAATAACAGAGTTGTTTACCTATGGGAGACATTTGGCACTGGCTCCAGCATCGCAAAGTGGGAAACTATGGCTTCCTGGAGGGACATGCAATGCATGAGTCACTGATGATTCTATGTGGGAGCAGATTGGTGCTTTTTGATTCTTCCCAAGTTAAATGAAAACACTTACAAATTGTTTTGATTCTTTTACCCAGTAAGTATTCACTGAAGGCCTACTATGTGAATGGCATCATGGTTTGAGCGAAGTTCCTCAAAAAGACTTACCTTTTTGTCTTATATTTTGTAAAGTGTAATCATCTCTTTCCTTGACACCTCTATCAAGAGGTTGTCTGATTTCATTTTTTAAATTAATTTCAAAGATGCTGTTTAATTCATTAAGTAGCATCCTACTTGCTGTCAAGACTTACTGTCGATCACAAACCATGTCTTTTGTTCAGTTTGTAAATGATAGAACTGGGAGGTAAAAAGCCTGGGTGACTGGCATGCCCAGGATGATTGTTTAAGTTGGAGCTAAGATTTCAATGCAGGACCCTGGGTCTGGATGCAGTAGACAGTTCAAAAAGTCATGCTTCGCCTTCTCTCTGAGGACTGAATTCAGACTCTCGATAAACATTTTTTCCTCTAAATCGTACATTGTGCATATTCCATAGTGTATGAAATTTAATTATGGTATTTTTCTACTATGGAGAAATTGAAGAGTCTTAAGGAGATTTCATTAAAGCCACAAGGAAGTTTGGACAAAAACATTGGGAAGTAGGCTTAAGTAAAGACAAAATTGACTTCAGTCATTAATTTGACAAATATTTTAATATGAAGTACAGAGATTAAAGGCAAAAAGGAGATGCTCACAGTTTGGTAGGAGGAGCCAGTTTACAAAGAAGGTGGAACAAAGGATCACAAGTACTAAGTTAGAAACCTTTGTTTGGGTAGGGACTTTGGCTCAGGGAAGACATAGCTCAGTTCTGACTATGGTAGGGGAGCTGGAGTAGATCAGGAATGACATCAGGAAGAGGATTTTTGAAAGAAGGCTTCATCAAGGATGTTGAGCATCTTTTCATATGTCTGTTGGCCATATGTCTTCCTTGGAAAAATGTCTATTTGGGTCCTCTGCCCATTTTTAAATTGGTTTATTTGGGATTTTTTGGTATTGGGTTGTGTAAGTTATTTATTTATTTTGGATATTAACCTTTTATCAGATATATCATCTGCAAATATCTTCTCCTATTCAGTAGGTTGCCTCCTTGTTTTGTTGATAGCTCCCTTTGCTGTGCAAAAGCTTTTTATTTTGATATAGTCCCAATAGTTTATTTTTGCTTTCGTTTCCCTTGCCTTAGGAGATATACCTAGAAAAAATGCTGGTATGGCTGATGTAAGACAGATTATTGCCTGTGTTTCCTTTTAGGATGTTTATGGTTTCAGTTCTCATGTTTAGGTCTTTAAACTGTTTTGAATTCTTTTTTGTGTATGCTGTTAGAAAGTAGTCCAGTTTTATTCTTTTCATGTAGCTGTCCAGTTTTCCCAGCACCATTTATTGAAAAGATTTTTTCCCATTGTATATTTTTGCCTATGTTTATTGCAGCATTATTTACATTAGCCAAGGCCCAGATGCAACCTAAATGTCCATCAGTAGATGAATGGATAAGGAAAATGTGGTGTATATACACAATGGACTATTATACAACCATAGAAAAGGATGAGATCATGCCATTTGAAACATCATGGATAGATCTAGTATTATGCTAAGTGATATAGTAAGGCTAAAAAAGACAAATAACATAAGACTTCACTCATAAATGGAATCTAAAAAAATTAATAAGCAAACAAAAAGCAGAATTAGAATACAGAGAACAAACTGATGATGGTTGCCAAAGGGGAATGGGGAGGGGGGACAAAGTGGGTAAAGGGGAAAAAGAGATACAAGCCTCCAGTTATGAAATCAGTAAGTCATGGGAATGAAAAGCAGAACATAAGGAATATAGTCAATGATCTTGTAATAGTGATGTAATGGGACAGATGGTAGCCATACTTCTGGTGAACATAGCATAATGTATAAACGTGTGAAATCACTAAGTTGTAAACCTGAAACTAATGTAACATAGTATGTCAACTATACTGAAATTTAAAAAAAAAAAAAAAAGGAAAAGGAAAGAAAGAAGCCTGGGTCAGGGGAAGAGCTTTTCAATTTAATTTGAACAAATGTTTATTTAGTACCTACAAATACAGACCATAGTCCTGCCTTCATGAAATTTATAGTCTAGCAAGACCATGTGGCATTAAGCCAGTGTTTACCTGGGAAATGAGAAAGAAGGGGAAGCAGAGGGTGCTAGAGGATCTCAGAGCAACAGGGTGGGCTCCATGGGGCAAAGCTGCATCTGTCGTGCTCACCATACTCTACCCTACACCTGGTGCTGGGCTTGGTGCATGCTAGATGGTCAGTGAATAATGGATGCATAAATGAGTAGCTAAAATTGATCTGGGGCTCAGAGAGAGGGAGCAAAGGTCTGGAATCATCAGACTATGTGCTGTGGAGTTCCATATGACTGGAAAGCAAGGTAGAAAGCTGGAGGTAAAAACTAAGCCTTGGGAAGAAGGCAAAGTCCAGATCCTAAAGTTAATCACTGAATTCCTGGTTGTTACCAAGAATCAGAATCACCTATGGAGTCTTAAAGCTGAGAAATGCCTGCCTACTCCACTCCGTTGAAAATTCTGATTCAGTAGTCAGGAGTGAACCAAGATATAAATATGTTCTAATGCCTACTTCCAGTTGAGAACCATTGCACTAGTGATTTTCAAAGTGTGTTCTCTGGACCAGCAGCATCAGAGTCTCCTGAGAACTTGTTAGAAATGCCAATTCTCAGTCCCACTCCAGACCTACTAAATTGGGACGTCTAGACCTGGAGACCAGCTATCTTTGTGTAATGAGCCCTCCAGGTGATTCTGATGCTGCTTTTTGAGAAGCACTGCTTTAGGCAATGAAGATTTCAGGTTAGAAATTAATCGAGAATGTGGAGACTGGATTGGAGAATAAAGCCAGAAAGAATTGATAAGCTTTGATGACCCATCAGGTGAGGGGAATGAGGGAGAGAAAGAAGCCTTTCTGATGTTCTAATTACTAGTTCAGGGGGGGAGAAAGAAGACGGGAGAATCTGGATTCAAATGGCTTTTGTGTCATTTAACATTGAATTACACCTGTTAAGTGCAGTCTATACTGAGGATGTAGAGACAATGGGACAAACAGTGTGTAGCAGGTGTGTTTAAGTCAGGAAAGCCTTCCAGAAGTATCATGGAGTATGCCTCAGGGTCATAAGTGACCATGAGAATGCTTCCTACAGAGGGGGCAGTGTGTACAAACATCTAGGACCAGTAAAGCCTACCTGGCCTGACTAAATTGTCAGTTTTGAAACAACATCCTGGCAGTGGTGAGGAGAATAGATTGGCATGGGCAAGATTAGACAGTGTTTAATTAAGATGCTACTCTAGTCATCCAAGTGAGAAATAAATAGGGCCTGAGCTACGACAGTAGCAATGGAAGCTGAAAGTTTCCAATGGAAACTGAAAGAAGGAAGTTGAAGACAGACCCTGGACATCAAGTGGGTGACACTAAGGGAGGGGTAATTTAAGAATTGACTTTCATGATTCAGGCTTGTGCAGTCTGCCAGATGGACATGTCATTCACTGAGGTGGGAAATAAAGGGGAGGAGCAGGAGTGGGAGAAATAAGCCGAGTGTTTGGGACACAGTTCCTAACTGTTTGATGGTCTGTGGACCATCCAAGTGCAAATGCCTAGGAAGCAGGTCTGGGTCTCAGGAATGTTTTGGACTCCTCAGCCATCAACAAGGACACTGTGGTAACGGGGGCGCAGCAGAGGCTGAGAGACGTAGGAGCTTACTTTATGGTAAACTACTCCCTCACCTGGGTGGACATAACGTTACCTTTAAGGAATGCTTGTTTTAAAAAGTGTGGATAATCAGAACATTTTGATTTCAGTTGGAATCCTTCATGCTACATTATATAAGTCTTCCAAAATAAAAACTACATCATTGAGAATTCAAGGTGATATCTTGATTGGCAGGAATTTAAGACCATAGTCAACTATCATTTTCTGCCTCAAAGCTGCAGGTAAAAGCACCTGATCCTAGATACTAGAATGAATTAGGACTGCTCAGATTGTTTCCAACTGCACAAAAACATGTACCTTTAGGAGTAGTCATGAATTCAGTCTAGTCTAATTTCTTCAAGGAGGAAAAAGTGTGTCCTAGATTTAAAACTAAAGACTGGAATTCAAGTTGGCACTCTACTGCTTTTTAGCGGTGTGACCTTGATTGGGACATTTAACCTCTTCAAGATGCAATATCTCTAAAATGGGAATAGTTATCCCAGTCTACTTCATATACTTGAATTTCTTATTTTTTTTTTATTATTGAAGTTTAGTTGACATACAATGCTATTTTTAGTTTCAGGTGAGCAACATAGTGATTCAGCAATTCTATACCATAAGCAATGCTCACTGTAGTAAGTGTAGTTACTGTCACCATATAAAGTTATCACAATATTGTTAACTATATTCCCTATGCTGTACTTTTTTTAAAAACTTTTTTTAACATTTATTTATTTTTTGAGAGAGAGACACAGAGCATGAGCTGGGGAGGGGCAGAGAGAGAGAGGGAGTCACAGAATCTGAAGCAGGCTCCAGGATCTGAGCTGTCAGCACAGAGCCTGACATGGGGCTCAAACACACAAACCATGAGGTCGTGACCTGAGCCAAAGTCAGATGCTTAACCAACTGAGCCACCCAGGTGTCCCCCCCAACCCATGCTTTACTTTCATCTCTGTGACTTCTTTATTTTATAACTGGAAGTTTGTATCTTTTAATCCCCTTCACTTATTTTGCCCATCCCCTTACCCCTCTACTCCATATAGTTTTTGTAGCACAGAAATACAATAGTCTATAAGAAAATGCCTAAAATATTTATAATGTAATAGATATATAAATATTAGTTAATTAAATATGCATTGAGCAACCACTATGTTGCAGGAAGTGGTAGGAGAGGCTAGGAATATAAAAGATAGAAAAAACTTAATCTCTATAGTCCTCAGCCTAGTGAGGGAGAAAGACACTCAGATAATCCTTATGAAACAGAGGGTAAAATTCAAGATAGAGAGTATTAGGGAGATACTTAGGAGGTCTGCGTAATCATGGAGATTTATGGGAGTGGAGAATATCTGAGCTATCAGAAAAGGTGCATAGATACCAGCTATTAGAAAAAGGTTCAGTAGAGGGAAGGTGAGGATTTCAGCCAAAAGATAGTAACTGTGTAGGGAGTGTGTGTGTGTGTGTGTGTGTGTGTGTGTGTATGTGTTGAAAGTTACTATAAATAATAATTCAATGTTGTTGAAGCAGAAAGGCATGGAGATCTCTCTTGATTTTGCTTCCTGGAATCAGGAGGGAATACCAAATGAGTTCTTAGGGACTTCTCCTCTGGTGGTAAAGTTCTAGAAGATACCTCAGTCTTATCAGACATATGCCAGGCTTCCTCTGGCTATGGAGAAATTTGAGCCATGTCTCAGATAGAGACGTTGTCAAGGTTTCTGCCTTGAATCTAAAAATGTAGGAGTAACTCATTCCTCACCATACAAGGTTTCAGTGTAAATTTTACTCACAAATATAAACAAGATATATAGGTAATTCCCAAGCACAACAAGCTGAAATGAACTTTAAGTAGATAAAAGGTTGAGGTTGTCACAAAGGATGAGTCTATTTTCCTTTAGAAAAAAGAAGCTTCTCTGTATTGGTGTGAAACACACACACACACACACACACACACACACACACACACCATCCCCAAAGGGAAATGATTTTGACAAATGAAAACAAATAAATCAGTATTTAAACTATTGTTTGATTAAAGATCAAATTTGATTCTCTAAATTAATTAAGCAATAAGATACACTGAATGATTTTAACCACCTGAGAAGGGAGATAATCACCCTGGATTTTACTGCTGCAGGGTGATCTTCCTGGTTTTCTGTTGAGCAACATACCAGAAATATCTCTGTTGCATTTAAATGAATGGTCATGCTTACTCATATTCTCTCTTTCTCTCTCTCTCTCTTAAACACACAAAATGACCATTTTGAATTTCTCCTCAATGGGTGTTTTTGGAACATTGCTACATAAAATGTTTTCTTTTTGGTACACGCCAGCCATAAAATAAAGTGCCGTCTCTTATTTGTGTTAATGTTGGGAGTGCTCTTGCAGATAAATCACTAGGCAACCCAAAGAAACTATTTCCATCATGAATTTCTACTTTCTTCCTCTGACTTTTGCTCTGTCTCAATCTAATGAATAGCTAGCTGATCAGTGTTCATTTCATGTTGTTTTTGCTCCATCCTTTGTATTCTGATGTTATTAATTAGTAAGATTAGGATGTAGTCAAAGGGAGCAAAAAGTACTCAGCTACCTTCTATATAACTGATATTCTGGGTACTATACAATTGTTGAAATAGGTCCTTCTGGGCAAAAAAAAAAAAAAAAAAGCAAAAACAAAAAACTTCACCAGTAGAAATGTATTCACTGGGGTCATGACATTATACCCTTTTAATGTGCAAATACATTAAACTAATTTTAGACCTGGGCAGTCTTCCACTTCAGTGATCTAATGCCACCCATGCCAGGATCAAGCAAAAGGCAAGCCAGAGAGGCAGAAACATACTTTCTGGAGAACTATTACTTCAAAGTTAACAGGAAAGTCAGCTAATAAAGAGATATATTTGTAGCTCCCTTCTGTCTTAATTTCTGTACTGCTTCTGTACTACAGTCCTCCAGACTGATGAGGCCCATTGAAGAGGCAGAGAGATGGTAGCGGGGGCAATGAGAAGGTACCTAAGGCAGATCTAAGCTCCCTTACTGTAATGTGCAGAGCTTAATTCTTCTCTTTAAACTTTATTCCTTTATTCATACCCCCATCTTCACAAAGGATTTGAGTCAATTTACAAAAATATTTGCAATAAAATAAAATAAATACTTGACTAAAGTAAGTTAAGCAAAAGTAAAATATGTGTAAGAAAACAAACAGATGCGTATTAGAGAATACTCTCAAGAAGGGTTGTGATTTGGCTCTCAAAATTTTCCATACCAAAATAAAATCTCCTTCATCAGAAAATGTATGGTGTCCTAAGATTAAAAATTATATGTATCTAGAGAAGCACAGCTTCTTATGCCATTTAGGCCTAAGAGGAATTTCTCTTGTAGTTCTTTAAGTAGACAGACATCTGTGATACTACAGCCCTACAAGAGAAACAAAATTCCCAAGACAGTTTTTAAACATAGACTGAAGAAGTGATGCCAAAGTGTAATTCAGTAAGAGCAGTTCTACAAGTAACTAAAATTGTAGTCTGAGCATAGCGCTCTCTGGGCAGAGTCAACCTTGATGGAGGAGACAGAATCATTCTGGGAGAGCTCTCTGTGTTAATTCTGCCACCAGGCTCTTGTTAGGGATTAGGTGACAGAGGATAGTTTCCAGATTATTTACTTCCTGCCGTAACCCTGAGAGTCCATATTCTCTATTGCCTATTAAATCTTTGAAAACCAGTGAGGCCTAGGGTGTGGTAGTCCTTTCATGAAAGGGTAAGCTACCCAATGCATCCCACTGTGGCCAGTAGCATGTCTAGATCCAGCCCCTCTAACACACAGATGATGACATAGGAAGATTTAGTCTTAAAAAAAAAAACAAAAAAAAACACAACATCACCTCTTGCTTTGTGTTGTTCCCCCATTTGTGTTAGAATCGCTACTGATTCTACATTCTTCAGAATATTTTCCAGCTTTTTGCCTAAAGAACTTAGAGTCCAGTGTATTATCTGGAAATTTAGATAAGGGTTTGACCTCCTGACAGCCTAACAGAATCCTCCAAATACATCCAGAAATTTACACTGATATTTCTAATTGATATTTTCTAACCTCAGAGATCAGAATTTTGTTTTGCTTTGTGGCTTTTATTGTAATAACACCTGTTTATGGACGGGCAGCTCATGAGCCCATGAGAAAGAGGGGCCAGTCATTAACAGATTTGTAGGGTTGATTTTCTTTTTCTCAGGCATTGTTACATGTATGTGGGTATATATGAGAATTGAGAAAATTACTGCTGGAAAGAACTCCATATTCCTTTTTATTTATTAATGGCAAAGGCAGGCTGCTTTTCTCATGAGGAAGTCGCTCATGAATTTTCATTCAAAATAGTAAATTAGTGTCCACACTTTAATATGTTTAGAGTGGAAAGGGATTCTACATGCAACTGTGCAGATCAAATTCCATGTCTAGAAAGCTAAATTTTATTCTTTAACGATATTATGATTGGGGCAGGTGCCCCTCTTGTGCTTACATGCCAATGGAGTAGAGGATGATGGGAAATTCTGATCTATTATTAGTATTTCACTTCAGTAAAATGCTTAAACCATATTTTTACAAGATTTTGTTACCACTCCCTTTAGTGTCTTTTTTGAAAAGCAGAGGCAAACTTCCTTGAGCAAATAATGTGAACAGTGAGCACTTAGTGAATATTTGGGGAAAGAATCAATATGCTAAAGAACCTAGGAAAATTGGATCATTTAATAGAAGTCCCAATATAGACAAGCTGGTATTTCAGGAACCAGTCTTGTATTTTGGATGTGTTGGTGTGAAATGAACCATTAAGCATTTAAAGACGGATTCTTAAATGTTCCCAAATATGTCACCGAGACTTAGGTAGAAAACCTGCCAGGACTTTATAGTGTTATCTTTTCTTCAACCAATAATTGCTCTATTTTGATGATTTCTTCATTTGGTTGTCTGTTTTAATCAAAATTCCTCAGTGGACCATGCTGAAACCTCATATATTCACACACACCTCCCATTGATTTCACTTGGGTGAAACTTTATCTTTTAAGCAAAGTTTAAGTTGAAATGTTGAGTTAATGATGCTCACTTTAAATACCAAAGGCTGAATGCATTTATGTATTCAAACACTTAGCTAGTCAAACATAACTCCCATCAGGGTTTAGAGGAAGGATTATTTCTTAAACTATGCTAGCCTTACAAATAATGTATTGCTCTCCAATCTGCAAGAAAATAATACTGAAAAGCTTGGTAGTATTTTATTTCAGTATTAAAATAATACTGAAAAGCTCTGGAATCTTTTTGTAACCTTGAAAAGGCAGAGTAAAATGGTGGACAGGATGTTGGGAAATATTTTTGGCAATTACCCATGGTAGTAAACCCAAACTTAGAAACAAATACTAAAGAAAAAGTTGCACATTTATTTCTCCATAGATTTGTCTCCATCTCTATTAAATTCTCCATCTATGAAATAAAGACACATAATTCTGTGCTTTCCTAACAAAAAAATTTTGATTTAGAAAACTGTTTCTCCTCATAACATTATTAAGCCTTTCAACCTCCCAAAATGGAAATATTATATCTACAACAGAATGTCTAACTCTTTTATTATAAACCCAGTTAAGATGGAATACATGGCAATTTAAAGAAGTGTCCAATACAATACCATTTTGGTGATGTGTTTGCTTTATAACACTTTCATAGAGTAGATATTAGTTTGCTTTGTAACATTTTCATAGAGAAAACAACAGATTCATACAGTACTGAAAAGGTAGACTTTGACATCATTTTAGCATCTAACAGATGACATATTTGAGTGGATGAGTTAACACAAACCAAAGCACAACTACAGAGAAAATTTTGTGAGGGAAATAAGTAGTTCCTATATTTATACCCTTATAAAATTCTGAGCTACTGGCCAGAATTTCAATTGGCTCTCTCTCTCTCTCTTCTAAAATAGAGAGACTAGGGCCTTTGTCACCAAGAATTCAAGAAAAGAACCATGTTCTGAATTCAACTGATAGAATCTGCATATTCTTCAAAGGGATATAAAACTGTTAACTAGTTCTATGCTACCCTTGATAAACTAACTCATCGACAAACCCTTTGAGAAGGGAAATAATAGGAGGAAACAGTTCAATAGACATAAAGGTGTGGTAAACAGGCAGTGAAAAAATGTCCATGGTTCTGAACATTTTTCCATCCTATATATGTTTTGTTCACATTTGCTTTAATTTCAGTGTAGAAAAGAGGAAGATATGAAAGGAACAGGAGAGCAACTCACATTAATTGAGAATCTACTGCACATAATATTTTTTTTATTAGCAAATGCACCATTATCATGTACTGGGAGGCAAAATCCCGCCTTCTGAATGAGTGAAGAAGCCTGTCCCTGTTACCCTGGCTGTGTTGGTATTGGCATTTGAGATAAGATACCATTCTCTCTGTCACATGCTGCTCTTCTGAAGTCATTCTTGCCCTGCTAAAGGTTTTTGGCTTCATTATCTACATTCATTCATCATCATTCATATGCTGAGCACTAGCAATACAAAGATAAATTCATATCTTACTCTTGAATTGTTTGGTCATAATCAAAATTTCTTTTTCCAGACACATATGGAAAAGAAAACAGTCCTCTTTATTTTCCTTGCTGATTAATAATTTTTATGAAACATCCTAAAACATAATTTCCTGGTAAAGCAGGGGAAAACCTTGCTTTAAGATCAGAGCTCAGGCTCTTAAACACAATGCTTATAGCCTCCCCTAATAAATTAACATTGTCATTAGGGAACTATCTCTTGGGGTAAATGCTGTTTTTTAGATTTATGTCATTCCCTTCTTTTTTCTAAGATGAGATCTGGGTTTACATGACTTTTGTGATTCTAGGCTGCAGTGAGTTCCCCAGGCTTATTATGGCCCTTGGGTATAGGCTGGCTGGGTTCATTGAAATGGATCTTGTCCTAGATATTCCAAGGTTGTCCCCTACGGAGGACTGTCTGTGTTGTTATCTCTTAGCTTGGTCAGGAGGTATTTCCTGCTGACTAAGCATTATCTTAGCCCTCACTGACCCTGCCAACTCTCTGAGGTCTGGCTTCAGAGGTTCCGCTTCTTCTCCTTGGGGTCACTGTGCCTCTGTTGCTATGGCAACACCTCTGTCAAGTTCATCCGGTGAACTCCCAGAAACATCAAGGTAGGGGTATGTGGGAGAGAATGGTGTCCTGGGGGGGGGGGGGTGATAAAAGAACAGGTAGCAAGGGAAGTGCTGACCAAAGTTCCCTCTGAGTGTAACATTCCCACTCCAGGTTATGGTGAAGGAACTCTAAGGCAGTCTCCTCCCAGACTTCCTAGCAGGTAATGGAGCTGATATCCTTGTGCTTTTGGCTTTCTTTTCAACCTGTTTCACATACCTCTGCTCTGGGTCTTAGTCTAAGAGATGGGAGAATATATACCTTAGCACTTGCTCCTCTTGCTTTTATTTCTTTCTTATTCTTCAGATCCATAGATATGGAAAGGTTGAACTTTTCCCTTTATTTCTCCTTTGCTTTTAATATTCCCCTGAGTCATACTTTTCTAATTTGTAGGGTGGCATTCTGCTTTTCCCCTGTCTTTATGGTTAAAATGTAGGAGAATGCAAGGAGAGAGAAATGATGGCTATAATTCAGGTGGTATTTCTAAAAAATTTTTTTAATGTTTATTTTTGAGAGAGAGAGACAGAGCACAAGCAGGGGAGGGGCAGAGAGAGAGGGAGACATAGAATTCAAAACAGACTCCAGATTCTGAGCTGTCAGCACAGAGCCTGATGCAGGGCCCAAAGTCAAGAACCATGAGATCATGACCTGAGCCCAAGTCAGATGCTTAACGGACTGAGCCATCCAGGCACCCCTCAGGTGGTATTTCTAAATGATTGAATCTGTCATGTGAACAAATGCTTATTAGTCGTTCCTTACTAGTCACTCACAGAGTTAATAAAGAAAGCTTGGTGGTTTATCTGTCCCTGTTACAGTGGATTTTGTTTGTTTTTTAATATTTTGAAATAGTATCTTACTTCAGATTTCTGGTGTATGCTGAAACTCCTCTCTATTCAAAGTGAGGTCCGTGACCAGCAGCCTCGCTAGTTACTAGCAGTTGTTAGGAATGCAGAATCTCAGGCCCCACTCTAGAATTATTGAATCAGGACCAGCATTTCAACAAACTCCTCACCTCTGTCACATGCACATTAAAGTCTGAGAATCACTGCTCTAGGCCACCATAGCCTTGCTGAAGCTTTTGGTCATATTACCTATACCCAACATCACCTTTTAGTTAAACATTAATTCTATACATCAGCCAGTGATGATCCTTGGTTTTGGATACTTATGGTCTTAATCAATAATCTTTATAATGATGATGAAATAATAAATAAAATAGACAATTTTAGATTTAGTCTCCATCACCAGACACATCTTAAGGTTTTTTTTGACAGATTAAAATTAAATTGTTAAGTTATGAAAAGTGGATGTTCATTTTCTTGGAAAGCAGTCATTTAATGTACAGAGACAGGAACAACGTAGTAATAAGTTACTCACTTGATAGATAAATCCTGATTCATACTTGAGCCAGCTGCTTCATTGGTACTGATAGGGTTTTACTCAGTTACAGTTTGGCAAGGATGTGATTTCTTTTAAAGAGATGATTTTTAGGGGAAGGACAAAGTCATAGTTTTTCATCCTGCACTTTCATTTTCTGATCACAGTGTTTTAGAAGATTCTGGGCTTTACTTATGCACCAGGCTTTCAATAGAGAATCACATTAATCCTTTTAAGCTCCTTATTCTAATGATTTATTTTGTTGAAAACCATAGTGATCCTCCTTTGAATTTTAATGATTGCTGGCTATTCAAAGATTCATTGTTTTGACTTCCTGTCCTTACCTTTGTTTCCTACATGTCTGTGGGGAACACCTGTCTAATACTGGATCTGCCCCTGGTTCTCACTGGCTTACCAGAGTCACTCAAGCCTATCTCTCAGTGTTAAGCTGAAATGCTGGCTACTCATCCATGACAATAAATGTAAGATATATGTTTGCAGAGATAGGCAGGTAGACAGCAGAGGGACAAATAAATGATTGAGTTGTTTCTCAGTGAAAATGATATTGAAAATATGATAATAAATTGTGTGATCATTATAGAGAAATTAGTCAAATTAGTATTCTTAATTATGGATGTATTGAGGATGTGATATCTATGAAAATCTAGCAGATAAGAAAGAGATTTGAATTTTGAAGGTGCTCTTCTGACCTAAAATTCTGGACCATGTAACTTTCACAAGGCACTGACCCTCCATTTCTCAGACTGTTAATATGCCAGTGCTCTCTTTCAAGGACGTAGTAGTAGTCATTTTGTTCAAGTGCTGCAATCCTCAAAAAGGGTTTGCAAATGGAAATAGTCATGATGTCCCTAGTTTGAGCATCAGAATTACATGTTATGTTTTCAAAATCTAAGAAATGCTATGTCACAGGCTTGAGTTTCTATTTTGCCCAGTATGTAACCACACAGAGAATTTTTCCCTTCTCTTTTTACAGGTATCACCTAGGAACATCATGGGTTTTCAAGAATATATTATTCTAATATGAGATTTTAACAACTACACTGTATTTATGCATAATACATTTTGTGCCTTATCTTCAGGCTTCTGGACTTTGATTCAGAATATCAGGAGCTCTGGGATTGGCTGATTGACATGGAGTCCCTCGTGATGGACAGCCACGACCTGATGATGTCAGAGGAGCAGCAGCGGCATCTTTACAAGGTTAGAGCTACCCTTCTTGCCTTTACCTTGCTGTGGAAGATCTGATTAGCCTGACAAGTCTCTCTCTCTCAGGATATCTTTGCGTTCATTGTATGTATCATGGTGTCTATTAGAATTCCCTTCCCTGTCCCCAAACTCATTTCCATCCCTTGTGTGCTGACAGGCTGCACCGACATCATAATTGCAAGAAAGTTCCCTTTATCACATTCTATTTGGTGTAATTCTATAGAAGGACAAAGATTTATCTCCAAGATGAATAGCAATAAATGAAACTGCATTAATAAATAGACTGAAACAAAATGAAGGATAAATGGACTGGTAACATTTAACAAGATATGTTTTCATTGGAGCACTCAGGTGGATTCTATCCACCCCTTAGATCTTTGCAGAGAAAAAGGAAATTTGCCTTCAGTTTGGCTTGCTACTTCCAGGGTAGAGGGCTTGTTCAATTTAATGTTTATTAGTGATACATAGAGCAGACGTTGTCATATTAAGTCAATACATTTGCATGTGATTTAGGAAAACTGGCTTGGAACTCATATATTGATTGCAGGCAATCCATTTAATAACTATCTATATTGTTTTTCCATGTCTGCTAATTCACCTTTAGCCTAGTATGTTTTTACCAATTCTACTTAAATAGTCTTAGAAGTTCTTAGAAAACAGCTATGTGATTTTGACTTAAAAAAAAAAAAAAACGGTTGCAAGATTCAGTGTCTGAAAAAGCTGTTGGGGAGGGTAGAGGGACTTTCCACTGAAATATCAGATTGCAGTAAATCTTCCTCATTTAGGCAATTTTTATTGGAGTAATTCTGACAGTTGTCATCCTTGAATTGCTTTGAGCATATGGCATATTTCAAAGAGCAGATTGTGAATCATAAAAAATAAAATTAATAACTAACCACAGAATCAGCAACAGTATAATGACAAGAAACAACTAACCTCTAGCTTTAAAAATTTCTTATAGAATAAGAAGTACATTCAAGGTCAAATAAAAGTTGTCTTCTTTCTTTCTCATTATTTATCATTTTAAGTTCCTTTCCTTAACATATCATTTTAACATTTACCTTCTTTAAAGAGAGACCTTTATTTATACTTTTCAAGGGTCTGGTTGACTTTAATTAGTGTCCCCTGAGAATCATCTTGGTTAAGAGAAGATATAAGCTCCCCAGGGAGTCAGCAAATGGTGATATTTTATTCCTTAAAGAATTGTGTTCTGACATTAATCGACTTTGTTGACTATTAGCTATTTCCTGTATGGATAGCTGTCCACAGTAACAACGAAGCTATCAAATATATCTTCTGAGCATAATATATTGTTAGCGTTACAGTCTTCACCTAATGTAAACAAAGCTAGGTGATTTCACATTTCATGTCAGGATCAATAATTATGTATGAAAAATGCCCATTAATCTTTATTAATTTATTGATACAACAATATTAGCTTTACTTCTAATATTAAGCATTAGAAATCAAGACAACCAGGAAAAAATAATACAAAAGTTAACTAATCATAAGGCATTATTTCAGATTTTATTGCACTCATGATGCCAAATAATATTTCTTTTCTTCTTGATGCATTTTGTATTTTGCACATAAACCACTATTTTTTTTTTCAGTAACAGTGCTATTCTTTGTCAAAATCACATCCATATAATTTACATTACAATTAATAGGAAATCAGTCTTCTCTTTCTTGTTTTCCATGTAAATGTTCTGCCTAAGAATTCCCATTCTGGTGTATTGAAAGCCATTATTCCACCCACTCAGTACTTCTGGATTATAGTGTTTTCCCAAACATTTTCCATACCGGAGTTCTTCATTTGTGACTCATGTCCTGTTACTGTCTTTCTGCTTTGAGGTGTTCAACATAGCTAAGTTTATAGACTAGCACTAACTTTGCATTTGGCTTATAAGCAAAATTAAAGATTGACTTACACACCAAAGGCAAATGCCACAGGTTTGCAGATTCTTTCTTTATACAAGCCCCCACATTATTCCAGAGGTTTGGAAACCTCCAAAACAATCCTGAGGATATTGGCTGAGGATTCGTTTAGAATTTGGGGTGGCTCCTGAATTAGAAAAATTGATGGAGGAAAATTAATTTCAGGTCTTTGTCTAGAATCCTCAAGGATTCTCAGGTTAGGTCAACATTTTCAAAGTCCCATTCCTATGTTCTAATGTACTTTTTCAGAAATCAACTCAACTGATGACTTGGGGGACAAAGGTTTGGAGTCCCTCTTGATCAGAGAGACCCCTGAGTAATAGAGCTTTTCAGTTGGTCCCCAGACTTTCCTAAGCTTTCTATACCATTTGAGACTTTAATCTTTAAATTTGTTGGCCCTGAAAGATATCAATGCTTTCTCAGCATTTTTCATCAAGGGTACCACTGACATTTGGGACAAAACAATTTTTTGTTGGTGAAGGTGACTACCTCTTCCACTATCAGGCATTTACTATTCACATTTCCTAGTCATTGTGACAATTCAGCAGGATGCCCAACTTTTTTCACAGCATTCCCAATCCATCTCAACCTATGTATATCATCTTCATTTCTTAAAATGCTTCTGTAACACCAAGAAAAATTCCTTGCTTTTATATTTTATACATTGTGAAGCAAAACACCTTACATAGCTGATGTTGAACCAATAGTTGTTGAGTTAAAAAATTAAAGATGAATTCTTGCTTCAGCAGCACATATACTAAAAAATTAAGGATGAGAATGAAGTTTGATCATGATCTCTGTTATTAATGTAAAGATCAAAGGTTAAGCCTTTAAGAGAGACCTTCAGCTGAGTGATGGTAAAATCCCAGGAACTGGAGACCAGGACAGAATCATTACTCCTGTTATCATAGAATTCAAAACTTGTTCTCTCCTCTCTCTGGGGGGGATCTCTATATTTCATCACTCAACTCTTTTTCCTGAAATAGTCATGCCCAGATCTTGATTCATTACATGCATTATACAGTCCTAAATTAATCCCCAAAGTCCACATTTGGATATGTTTTGTTGGAGAAAGTATAATATGTTAGTAGTCAATGAGAGTGAAGATTTTTTAGCATTTTCAACATCAGGAACTACCTGCCTGACTTTACCTATTTATTGTATATTCTGGTCTTCGATAGAAAGTCATCTGACCTTTACTCCTAAATGGGGAGCTACAGATACACACCTTAGATTATTCATTAACCAGACCTCCTGAGTTTGGTACCTATTGTAATATATTGGTTACCCTAAACCAGCAAAATATCAAAGGGATTTATTAAAGGAAAGGAATTAGACTTAATAGACAAAGAATACATTGACACAACCTGACATAATTTAGAACCTCAACATTACAATCAGCTACAAAGTAGATTTTCTGTTTAAGCCATTTCTTGTTATTTTCAGATTATTAGACTTTTAAGACCACTTTTTTTCTAATTAATTTTCACCTGTAGGGTCTTAGGAGCAACCCGAATCTTCCTTATATATACTCTCCTTATATAATCACTTCCTTAAAAATACTTCCTTACTTGTTTTGAGACAGTGAGTCATACTGCCAATATCTTTCCCTCTCCCATTTTTGTCTGGCCCACTGACCCAGCCTCTGAATGGGGACTTTCTATAGCTATTTTCTAATAAACACTAGCAGGATTATCAGCCTAGAAAGCACAAACATAGTTCTTTCTCGTTTTTTCTTCCTCAATGTGAGAATCACCTCTAAGGAGAATTTGCTCCCCCTCTCTCACTTTCTTTTTCTTCATTCCTTCTACCTTCCTAAGTAGGACAATTTAATTTGTCAAAAGTAACCACCGTGATTTTGAAAGTTCAGCTCCTATTTGGACTGGAGTTACGAAGCCAGAATTCATAATCACAGGGAGCTGTCACTCTGCTGGTCTGCATGTGCATTAACTATTAATGGAGAAATATTTAAAGCCCACTTGCAAAGAAAAAGCTCCAGTTTTTTCATTTCTACAGATCAAAGGTGGCATTATTCTTGGGCTCAGGGAAACTCCGGACACCCCCTCCCCCATCCTATGCATTTTATAGACTGAAGACCTAGAAGCATCTCCACAGCCGGAGAGGCTGGAGCTCAGGAGGCTGCTGTTGCCTTACTGCCCTCAGCAGCAGACACAGCTGACTCTGCAGGGCTGGGAGGGTGAGCCCTGGCCAGGGCTCCTTAAGTCTCACCACAAAGCACTGCCCCCTCTCTGCCACTTGCAAAGCACAGATGACAGAGCCCTTCGTGATCCTGGATTGGTGTGGAGTTCCAGAGTCCAAAGGTTAATTTCAAGGGCCAAATTCAAAAGTTGCAGTCTGGTGATTACTGTTATACTTGAACAAGAGCTATTTTCAGATAGTCTGAAGCTCACCAAAACAGCACAGTTACAGATTTGTTCCTTGAGAATGGCCTAGCTGCTCCTTATCAATAAAATATTAGATTATCTGATTTCTAAGGGGTTAAAATAACCCTTACAGCTTAAAAATTATATAAATTAGTACCCATTATACTCAACTAGGACCTTTATACTTTCAAGGAATTTACACTGAGGATTTTATATTTCATTTTGAGGGTTAGTTACTCTCATATAGTTCTGCTTTTATGGGAAAAATGCAAATGTCCTCTATCTTTCTCTGTTGGTATAAGTATTATACAATTATGTCCTATGTGCAAAAGGAAAAGCCCTGCTCATTTTGCGTAATACAATGCTCACTAAAGAGACTAATTACATTTTTACTCTGCTCCGGATTTGAATTTGCTTATAAGAATTCACAGGAAAAAATTTAAAAATATTTTTAACACTAAAATACAAATCAAAACTGGGGAAAATATACATAGACTAGAGTCTCTTCCTGGGAAAAGAGATAATATGTAGGCATATCGACTGTATAGTCCTACACACTTAGTAAAGTTCCCAAAATTTCACCCTGGGTTTCCTGGTAGTCAAAGCAAAGAGGGAAATATGCTTAGTTGTAAAATTTACATCTTCAATGAGAAAAAAAAATTGCACTTCATTTGAAGAAATTAAGTTTATTTTGATACTTAGACATGAAGACATTCTTTTTTAGCATTTTTATTTTATATGCAAGGAATTAGAATGGCACGGAAGTGAAATATCTAACCACAATTTTTCTTACAAGTAAGTTTCTAAACATAATACTTCTAACAAGTGAATTAATTATTTTTCTCTAACTCTGTTGCCAGGTAATGTTTATAGACTTCGATCACAGCTCTCACTGAAGGTAGCATTCCTCTCAACGATAGTTTGGTCAGGTGAGATTAATAAGAGAGGACATCAATAGTTATATTTAAAAAGGAAAGGATATTAGGAAAATGAGAAGGAAATATAAGCATTGAAGAGAAAGAAACACAGTTAAAATTAGTTCGTCTACAGTTAACCAAACAAAAATGAATAATTTAAAACAATTAATTAGAAAAGAGTAAATTAAAATCATGGGTGGATGAATGAATAGATAGGAAAATGCTAAAAATCAAATACAAACAAATAAAAAGAATTACACACTAAAGGATTGTTTTAGGAAAAAACAGATAAGAGAAAGGGATAAATATTAAAGGAGAAAACGTCACTTTTAGAGAATTTGGGTCTGTATTAAAAGGCAAGCATTATGCCTTTTAAAAGAAACGTGTATGGAATAGGGTGAGAACTTCTGGGGAATAAGAAACGTAGTATGAAAGAAGAAATATGGGACATAGTTGACTTGTTATTTTATAACTATTGATGCCAAAATGATGTTGTCATAGCTATTCATAGAATCATAGAAATCATAGAAAACAGATTAATCACGCTGTCTCTATATTTTATAATTCACAAATTTCAACCCTCTCTAATAGTTCTTGTTCATTTTGTTCTGGACCAGGTCTAAATAATTTTATATGTGGCCTGATACCTTTATGACTGAACTTGAGCTCCTAAAAATGTAATGCTAGGGTGGTTCATAGTCCAGGTCATAGTAACAAGGCTTAAAATAGAAGAAAATCCATTACCTTAAAAAATTTTTTTTACATGTTGGTGTTGGGGTATAGAATAGAAGGATGTGCCAAAAAAAATTAAATTCTGTTAATTAGGGGTTAGTTTGGAATTTCAGTACCAAAATGAAGCAAATCACTAGTTATTGAAGCAGCCAAGGTAAAAATGTACCAGATATATCAGGCATGAGAACCTAATGATAATTTTTTACCTCTTAGTAGATTAATTGTAGAGCTTAATTGTATGTTAGATTAAAACTCCATTAAGATAAGAAGAATATGCTTAAAATCATTACAATATTTCAAATAACATTATCTAGTCATTTTAAAAGTGATCAGAATAGGAAAATCTAGGCTACCCCCACTGCTATGTGTAAATGGATTTGTTGTTCCATTTTTATTAAAGTTAAAAAGTCCTTAAATTAACTGCCATATTAAAGGGAGTATTTGATGAATCAGTGTTTGCTATGAAGACTTAAATATGTATATTTTTTCTTTTCTTTCCTTTTTTGAGAGAGGACAAAACTCATCCCGAACACATTCAGAGGAAAAAGTGGATGGATGTGGTTTCTGAACAATATAGGAAACACTGTTTTTGCTGTGGCTTACAATTCCCGTTTGAATCACTTTTTTAAGAGGGGGGAAAAAAAGAAGGATGTTAAGAGAATAGTATGCCAAGAAATAGTTGGCTGTGTGTGCATAGGGGCAAGCAAGGGAAGGCCGCCAGCAGTCTTTGTCTCTGGTGGGTGAGCTACTGTCCGGAAGGTGCGTTGGCTCTCTGGGCTGCCCCTGCTGTATTGTGCTGCTCCCTCTCTCCCTGGCCTGGCCTGCTCTGGCCTAGAGTGGATCAAACAAGCCATGGGGAAAGTTCCCCTCATTTGCATCACTTCTAGACAGCCCTGTCGTACTCTTTGCTGACAGGAAATCACTGTCTTTGTCACCTTTTCTCAGGGCCCTCCTTTTGGCAGAGATGGGCCATGTGACCACGCTTAATCACAACAACAGGGCTGGCTCAGGACTCAATGACATGTTTTCCTCAGCACTTCAATAAATGGGGTAGAGGAGTCAGGAGGAAATGACTACATTAATTTTAAAGTGAAAAGATAATTAACACTTGAAGGACTAATGCTACAACCTATGGAATTATTATTCAAATTGAAGTTAATTTATCAAAAACTTGTGAAAACTATCTCTCCTAATGCAACTGTTAAAAAAAATAAACCTTGAATAGTAAGAGTTGGGCATGTTAGAGGGAGAGTGGGAAGAAGGCGGGGAGAGAGGGGCTTCGGATGGAGAGGGAGAGAGAAAAGGGGGGAGAGAAAGAGGGAAATCATAGCAGGCATTAGCTGTGTTTGAAAAAGCAACTTAAATGGGCTAACACTTCAACATTTGGGACTGAAGGCTGGAGCATGTAAAACGCTTACTTAGATGATATGAATAGGACACTGGCAAACAAAAGCAGCAGTGTGCTCCTAGAAAACTGTGCTTCAAGGAGTTTCCTTGGCAACAGAAATGCAGTTCCAAAAGTAGACAGAACTTTCCTCAGAAAACATACTATTAATAACAACCTTCCGGAACAACTTGGAACAATTTGACGACTTGGCAATAATAATGCCAAGTGTTCTGCAAATTAATCTAACACATAACAGTTATGTTTCCCTTGCCCGTAATTCTGCTGGACCCTACCAAGAGCTAAGTCCTTGCTTTTCAGTGGCAAAATGTGAAAAATATTTCTAAATGTTGTCATGGAAAAAGAAAACCAAAAGAAGTGCTAGTGGCCATTGGTGGCCAGTAATTGTGTTCAACCTATTGGAACCTACAAGAGAATTTAATGAGATGAGTTTATTCCAATTAGAGCTACTAGAGCTACTACGTTTAGTATCTCATCCTAACAAAGATGCTTCCACAAACAAAACTTGTTAAAGGGTTAACAGCCTGAGAATTGCTGTGATGTGAAGCACATCTTAAGGCCATTGGTTATATAAATGTAACACTTCACTAAATATGTGCTGGGTGTTATTTTTAAAAGCATCATCATTTCTTGTCAGCCCAGAGAATAAACTAATCTTGGATCTACATGGCCAATGGGAATCATTTGAATTCTCCTGAAGGCAATACTTTTGCCAGCCAAGAAAGGTATGGTGTTCCCCTCCTCTGACCTTTCCTGAATCCTTGGATCTAAAGGTTAAAAGTAATCAATATCTCATTGTGCAGCTTGGTTTCAGGGTAATAAGTAATAACCATCATGTTAAAATCCAAATGATCACAGATAGCACTTAAATGAGTTGACCTGTTTGGGAGCTTTTATTAATTGCAATCAGGATAATCATTAGAGTTTGCTAATAAAATTTTGGATTAAATTGCAAAAATTTCAGCCTTTAACTTTTGAAAAACAACTCTTACTTAATTAGATGTGAATGTTCAGTGTTCCCTCCTGTGTTAAGCTGAGAGATTTGGCTTTAACCCCACATATTTGTAGATTTCTTTCTGGTTTTTATAAAATAAATTAGAGGAACATTTAAACTCCTTCTAAGAAAGGGTGCTTGTTAGTTTCACCGCCACCTTTGGCTCCAGAACTGCTTCATACTACATGAATGTTTCAGTTCAGTGACTGCATGGAAAGGTCCCTCACCTACTTTTTAGCATTTCCTATTTTTAAGTTACTTATCTTCAATGGTTATAATCATATTTAGGCTAATCTGGCTTGTAGCTAGGAAAAAAAAAAAAACATGATGTGTGATTACACCTTATATGACAGGAACTGGGAATTATTTATTTTGTTAAAAAAAAAAGACTACCAAAGTTTAAACATGAAAACCAAGTATTATCATTGACAAAGAGGTCTCAATATAAAAAGAATAGATATTGAGTTTAATGTTCCATGCATTTACATCTGGAAGGCATTGATTGTCGTAACTATAAATGCCTATATCAGGAAGGCATTGGTTATCATAACTATATCGTAACTGCAACATTAAATCATATAAATCATATAATCTTCTACCTGAAAGAGACACACAATGCTTCCTTTCAAAATCAGTTACCAGAACTAATCACATGGCCCCACTCAGCTCCAAAGTAGATGGGGAAATGCATCTCTACTATATGCCTAAAAGGCAGAAAATAAGAAATTGTTGTTGGGCTGTATCAATAACTATCAGAAGAAATAAGTCAGAGTTTGAACCCAGTCTGGTTGTCTTTAATGCCCACAATCTTTCTTTCACATGCTCCTTGCCTGCTCACTATTGTCCCATATTTTCTTCTCTACAACAGGTGAAATTCTTGCAAGTCCATTTTTCTCTGTCCGCATGAGCTTTTTGTGCCTAGCTAAGAAAGAAGGTCCTACATATTCAACGGAACATTAGCAGAGAAAACATGATGGACTTGGGGTTGCTCTTTAGCCAATCATCAGGCTGTTCTGTGGAACTCTTTAAACTTTCTTAAGCACCTTAGCACTCTGGGAAAGTATTGCCATTTTGAGCCTCACAGGAACCTCCTATATTTTGTCCTATTTTTAAGGCTGAAAATATTTATGTTTTTGGGTGAGATGCACTAAAGGCAGTGTTGCCCTAGGAAAATTCAACCTCATGGATCCTGTTATTGCCAAAGGGAGTTACTGAAGAAGAGTCCCCACAGAGAAATACTCTAGGGGAATATCATTTGCAGAAAAGCCATTTTCCCGTCTTGTCAAGGAGGCAGTTTCAGCTCTCAGAAACAAGGGCATTCCCAAGCATATTTTTAATAATGTTGGCATTTGCGAAGCTCATACATTCTTAAACTAGGCACTTCTGTGACACTCTGTACCTAATGAGGCACACTGGGGTAAGCTAAGAGGGAAGCGGTAGTCCTTCTGCTGAACCTTCATTCATTTACATAAGACACAAAACATAAACATACATGCACATACATACACATGTGCACACTTACACACATACATACACCCTCGTATTTTCTTCTAGTGAAGCAAGGAAAGAGTCAGGCAGACTAATACTTTTGGGGTTGATTTTCATTTTTATTCTAAACATTTTTAGACCACAGACCTCCAGGTTTTCTCCAGAAGGACATCTATACACCCTGGTAATTCATCTGAACTTACTATTTCAGCCTCTTTCCTAAGTAATTGATTCTGTATGCTCACTGGCATTTGCTTAAAGAAAATCTGCGATTTGTGATTTGTGATATTTCCTGTGTCATCTCATTCTATCCATTAAAAAGTAGGAAGTTTCATTTTTGAAAAGTAGGGAGTTTGTGGAAGAGGTATAACATGCATGTGGTTATGCACACACATTTATGTATGTTTACAAATATACACACATATACAAAGTATTAACTCATTTAGTTAAAAAAACTTTCATCAGGATTGAATTTGGATGAAACCAGATTCCTTGGACCAGATATGCTAGTAGTCCCAAGACATTTAAATCATGCGTATGTAAATAACTATACAAACTTCCTTCATATATGCCAAGTTTCAGTTTGGAGCTCATCTATGTTATAAATATGGGCATATTGGATTTTGCTACCTTCATTAGAACAGTTTTACTCATTCAGTATTCATAGATGCTTCCCTAAAAGATCCCTCCTTGAGAATAATTTAGCCATGAATACTTTGTTATAATTAAATGCATATTTTCTAAAGTGATGATAGATTTGGACTTTGTGGACCAAATTTGAGAATGAATGATTATAATTTTTGTTAGACTCCACACTCTAGGATGGCAAGGTTCACGTCTGTGTTGTTTATTGCCATGTCTCCACTGCCTGGTGCAATACCTGGCACATAATAGAAACTCAATAAATATAAGTTGAGAAACACTTTTCAAGTAGGTTTGTTTAATAATCTTAATTAAATTCTATCAATCAGAACTATGCTATCATCTCATTACTTTTGCAAGAGAACAACCCTATTTTCATGCCATGGTAATTCAACCTGAAACATCATGGCATTCTCTTATATTGTATAAAAAAAAAAAAAACCAAAATCTCTCTCCTTTAAAAACCAAAGTACAATTAGTGTAGTTCTTAATACTCAGGATACTTGGATTTGGCCAGGTTGATATCAGGGAGAAAGAGAGGGTGCTCGCAAAAGAAAGAGGGAGGGACAAAGAGAAGGATTAATGATGTCCGTGTCTGAGACAAATAGTATAAAATGTACAACTAATCACCATAATTCTATAATTCTGTAGGTGGTCTACAAACTCTCAAACTGTAATATTTGTTGGTGTATTTTGATTATATAGACAGTATAATGACATAGTGCATATAAGGATAACAAGTACCATTCAAATATAAAACCTAAAAATAGAACAATAGATACAGGTGAACATGGACAGTCATTAGAAATGGTAGGGATATCAGCACATTTTTTTCTTGTACCATAATTAATGGGAGAGTTTATTGACATATTTGTTGTAGAAAATTAACTTCAGAGAAATATGTATATTTAACAAAGTTGTTTGAAGGAAGTGAGAAAAACAATAAGAGATTTAGACTTGAACTCACTCTTTCACCCAAGTCCATCATGATGAGAGGGAATGGATGGAGCCTAAAAGACTGATTCATTTTTCCAAAGCTATAGCTAACTAATTCAGAATACGCAGCTTCAAAAAAATCAAATTCCACTGCTGTAACGTCAGAAGAAGGCTAAAATGTAATTTTGAGACTTTCTCCCACTGTTTCATGTAAAAAAAGGTTTCACACTACTCATAATTTTAAAAACAGTTCTCATATATGGTCATTTATATTTTTAGTTAGCCATTAATTGTAAGCTTTATTGTTTTTAAGAAATTAAGAACAAGCTAAAAGATGTACTATTTATAATTAGAATTTGAGAATGATTTGTGATGACTTTACTTCTTGCCTCTATTTGTGTCCACCTTGACATCCTTTTGAGTTTGCTCTCTTCCCACTGAACTTTGTCTTTCCTCCTCAGCATTCCTCAGCTGAGACATGTTGAGATTTGACAATACGTATGAACAGCATTCCTTCCTGTGTGATTTTTCTCTCTTCTTCCTCAGTCTCTTCTGCCTGTTGATGCTGAAGATCCATTCTG
This sequence comes from Hyaena hyaena, assembly GCF_003009895.1. Lineage (NCBI taxonomy): Eukaryota > Metazoa > Chordata > Mammalia > Carnivora > Hyaenidae > Hyaena > Hyaena hyaena. The sequence goes on from NW_024081647.1 coordinate 156,564, forward strand.
TGAATCAGTGGATTTATTACAAGCCATGAACAAAATCCTCATGTTCATTAAAACTTAAGCTAATTGAATTCTTGTTCTACAACATGGGAATATAGCAAAATAACTCAAATTTGGCTAGCATTTTATAATCCATGTTTTGATGATAGTTTAAGAGGCTCCGTCCGTCCAAGTTTGGGTTAGAAAAAGAAGTGAAGTATGGAAACACTGTCAGAAGCCTTTTCTGTTTACAAAAAGATCCAGGGATACCATGAGTAATGCCAGAAATCTCATGTGACAGCCAGCTCTTATGGGATTTTTTTCAGCTCACCAAGTTCAGGAAATAGTTCCAGAAAGCTGATTGGAGTTCAAAGATTTTTTAAAAAAATTAACTGAAGTGAATAATTGTGTTCTCTGTCCATTGGCCAACACTGCTGCTCAGATCTGTGCTCTCCTGGGGCCGTACGTCTCCCCAGGGGCAGGTAATATTGGGCACTCGATAAATACTTTCTGATTTCAGTTGCCTGCTTAATGAGTGTTTTCTCCTGAATCTTCCAAAGTGAATCTCTTAGAGGTTTTGCATAGTTATTTATTTCCATGGGAAGTGAGGATATTACCTGGAGTTTCAGGACTGCAAGTGACTTCATAAGGACCTTCATTTCATTTCCTCTCTTCCAAGGATTGTTTTTCCTCCATTCCAGATAGGAGAGAATTTGTCCTCCATTAAACATCTTTCCAGAGGGAATTCCACAGCCGCCCATTAAAATGTTTAACAACTCTCCCTGCCTTTAAAGTCTTCTTATATCTAGTGTAAATCCCTTCTGTTGTTAGGTTTAATTGTCAAATCGGCCAGAATCCATGCTCTGTAATTAAACCTCTTTTTTCTGTTTTCTATACAGTCACATCTCTCAAGCTTTTACAGGTTTCTTTTCAAGTTAAAAAATCTTTTAGAAGTCCTTTATATCAGCTTTGTCTATATTCCATCTAACTGAAACCACTTCTGTCCTCTTTCGTAGGAGAAAATATGCTAATATTGAGACAGTACTGCTAAATCCATATATTTGAGGGGCTTTAACAAGCTCCATGGATTTCTCCATCAGGTTTTTCAACTCTTTCTTATTAACAGTTAATAAAATAGTTCATGGATGGTTTGGAAGAGGAATATGGCTTGTCTGAGATGGTATGACTTATAGTGTATACCTAAGGAAGAAAGACTTTGAAAGGAAAAGAAAATGATATAAAAGTGGGCTAAAAAATCCTCTTCCCATTTAGGGACAGAACTGCTTCTTCTCCCAGTGGATGTGTAATATATTATTTATGTAAGAGTGAGCATCATGTTTTTGGCTCACATTCCATTTGGAGCACATACAGTGTGACAGTTTCCTTGGCTTATTGTTGTATATATGGCTATCTATTTTTAATACATTGCTTTTGTCTTTTTTTCATGCTTGCTTACATCTGTTGTTATGAAAACTGACATAAAGTTTTTAAACATAAAAGAAGTGATGGTGAAAGAGATGGTAAGAGACAAACAACATTTCAAAGGAACGCAAGATGGAGAAACAGGAGCAAAGTCTCCATGGAGAGAACCAAAAGCAGCCTCTGCAGGATAAATAGGGGGGAGGCTCAGAACATATTTCTGTAGTCACAGAGGAAAAATGGTCATGAGGCTACAGAAAGCATTTCAAAGTGAGAAGGAGCATAGTACATTTTCCACCAAAGTGTTTAGACTTTTTAAGCTGCAGTTTTCAAACCTGTGAAATGGGTATAACACCCACCTTGAAAGGTTGTCAGGGTTCAATGAGTAGTGTACGTAAGGGATTCATCCTTGTGCTTGGTAAATAACTTAATATATAATACAGAATCAGGGGTTAACAAACTATAGCCTGAAGGTCGAATCCAGCCCACACCCTGGTTTTTAAATAAAGTTTTATTGGAACATAGCCAGGTGCATTCATTTATATATCATCTGTGACTCTTTATACTTCAATAACTGAGTTGAATAGTTTTGACAGTGACCATATGGCCAGCATGCCTAAACTATCTGACTCTTTACAGGAAAAGTTCACCAGTCCCTGGTATAAATAACTATTATGTCAACTCTTTAGTAATATACACTATTCTACAGACTTGAATGACTTTCCAATTCAATTTTCTGTCTGTTGTATCACAGTAATACCTGTTGAATATCATTATTTTGCCCAAGGTTCTAGTTTTCCATTTGTAACAACCCAAAGTTGTCCTGTTATCCTTGCTTTTCAATGTAACATTAAATGGTTAATTGGTTCATTTCGCCACCAGGTGGCCTCCTATGCTCTATTGTGCTTGTGGGACCCAAAGGAAAGCAGAAAATGGATCTAATGCACTTCTTTTTAACTTGGGCTGTGATTCTACTTTTATTGGCACTTCTCTGGTGGTTCAACTGCTCTGAAATCTCTCTGTATTTAGAGAAACATAAACATACGTTTCTCTATGTGGCCCCGAAACATAAATTCACATTGACCTTTTTAGAAGATGAATTCTAAATCAGAGTTAGAGTTAAAACAGTGAACAAAATAAAAATATATAACTGCATACTCACACATACATCAAAGTGATTTCTTAAAAAAAGAAGTTCGGCTATCACTATAAGAGATTAACCATGACTCTGTATTATTCTCATATGTGTACTGGCAAGATTAACTGATCCTGAAGCTTCCACAGGAAAGACCAAAGCCACTGCCACTCAGATCTCCATATACTAATTTCTCTTGAAGAGCATGCTCAGTGCCCCAGTTTTATTAAGTTATTTTATTTTTCTAGATTCTTATTTTGAGTTTTCTTTTATTTTATTTTTGAGCTTTGCTAAAGACCAGTGCTAGGCAGGATTACAAAGCTGTGCAATAAAGTACTAGAGAGGAGGCTGAATTCTCCTTGGGCAATGACTCTTATCCTTGCAGGTTTCATTTTCTTCATCTGTAAAGCCAGAAGGATGGACTGGGAGCCTCTAAGGTCCATTCCACCTTCAGTATTCTCTCATTAGTCAAAAATCAAAGAGTGTTCCAATTAGTAACTGATTTGACTATAAGCATTCTGACAAAACCAGAATTTTAGGAACTCAGTTTCAGAGGATAAGGAAACAAATTCATGGGTAAATATAATTTTTTGGAAAACTACCATAAAAAGTGTATAGTTTCTAAATGTAAAATTATCTTGGTTCATTTCACATGGTATTCATAAATGCATACTTTATGAGACTTCTAGACCCTTTTTTTTTTACATTTTACGTTTGTTCATTGGTAGATAACTATTCCGTTGGATTCTCAACAGTGTCTTGCGAAATCTGCCATGGAAGTTTAGCTCTCTCTTTGACGTCTTATTTTCTACACATTTTGATTTTCCTACCTTTTTCTTGGGGAAGAATGATCAAATCCTCAGATTTCTTTAGAGCAGAGAATAGATATATTCATTTATATTTCCATTGAAAATGGGTCATTTTATACGGTACAAACAACCTGTTCGTACCTGCTGCCTGAGTTGCTATATGCACATCACTGGTTGTATTTGAATTGTCACACTGGATGTGATGGCAAATACTGCCAAAGGCATTTAGCTGTCTCTGAGGAAAGGACCAGAATTGTCCCTCGGGCATTTTGGTAAAGAACAGGCTCATGTTTGAATTCACAGTTACCCAGAGAGACATTGTGACAGGCAATCTCTCTAATTCCGAATTCCCTACTGGGGCTACTTCTCTGGAAAGCTATCTGGTTAAAGACAGATTCATACTTGCTTGGGGAAAAATTGATTACAAGTTTTTTCCCACTTTGCAAACTGCACTAGTTAGTATCGAGCTCAACTAATAACTTATGAAAATTGCATTACTTTCTCTTTGCCTAAGCACAAACATTTCCTACTTCAATTCTCTTTTTCCTCATGTATTTTTAAATATATGTTCATATATCTCATGTTCTAATACATATTAAGAATGAATGGTCTAATACTTTCACCTTTACTTTAAAAGTAAGGAAAGTAAGGAAAAGTAAGGAAAAGTAAGAAAATGATGCTGTCTAGTCTATTAGGGATTACTACATGCTATGAAAAATAAAAATAAAAGGAAGACTATCCTTTTCCTTAAGTAATTTATAATCCATTTGGAAAAGCAAAACCAAAAAACATGAAGTTATAGCAAAGATAGCAAATATGTGTGGTACCAGCAAAATAAGTGCTAGTCTTCTTAGAAACATCTTCATAGAAGAAATGATATTTGAACTGGGCCTCTCTGGATAGAATTTAAATACGTGGAATGGATATAGGTGCATTGCAGAAAAAATGGGATATGGGGAAAGAAAACCTTCAGATGTAGGAGTTGGTTTGGTTTGACACCTGACTATGACTTTGCCAAAATCAGGAAGACACACTGGAGAAGAGTAGGAAACCAGCGGCACATCATAATTGCTCTCGTCCATGTGTTCAGTTAAGGCCAACAAAAGGCAAAAGAGATTTTTCTATTGAATATTGAATCCTAGATTCAATGTTTTCCTTAGTGAAGGGAAATTATATACATAAATATACAAACTAATAGCATAAAAGAGATGAGAAAAATTATGCCAAAGGTCATATTTTCTTAGCAGGAAACATTTGGATCAAGTTTGACAAAACACTTGTATGTAGTTCTTATTATGTAATAGAGTTGTTCTAAGATCTTTGAGTATATTAATGCATTCAAACCTCACAGCAATCTTATGAAAGAAGTATTAGCATTATCCCCAGGTGAGCAACTAAGGCACAGGAATTGCACAGCTAGTAAGCAGTACAAACAAATTTTAAAAATGGGCAATCTGATTCCAGGCATATATTTTACTTTTATTTATTTATTTGTTTTTGCCAAACTCCTTGGATCTCACTGATTCACAAATTGAAATGTTTGGTATGGGTCCTTTTCTATCATCATGTTTATAGAACCTAGTGATCAAATGGTTATGTGTATGTAGGTTTTGAGAAGTAATTTTACTAGGTGATACCAACATATTCCCTCCTCTTTCCATTGCTGGTAGAGAAAAATAATAACACTTTGTTGATGTATTTTCTAGAAGAAGGAAACTATATGTACATAGTTAATGTATATGTATCATCATAATAAATATGTATGTATATAATACATATTATATATAAATATTATTTATCTTTTCAGTGACTCCATTCCAATGTGACCTATTTTATTCTCTAATGTGAACAGTAGTTACAATACATTATTCCTAAGACAGATATAAAAACAAGTGGGAAATATGCAGTCTTGCCTTGCAAATGGGTGACAGGTGAGAATATCTTTTACAAACATACTAAAATCAAAGACTTTGTTTTAAAATGGTACATTTTACATATAGAACTAAAATTTCATACAAACAAGATTTATTTATTTCTTAAAATGTCTGTGATGGACAAGTGATGAGTATAATCATTGTCCCTGTTTTACAGATGGGATGACCAAGGGAATGTGAATAAAATTCCTCAATATAACAAGCCACCAATAAAGCAAAGGCAGATGTAACAGTCACAAAGGAAGTAATGCCCAGTCTAGGGGCTCCCTATTGATGTGCTTAGAGAAAATCCAGCAAAATCACAAGTGTACCTATTTCTTCTTGAAAAGTTATCTAGGGTTATAGCTGCCCTAAATGGCCACATTCTGGTACTCCTGTTTTTTTTTTTTTTTTTAATTATTTTTTTTATTTAGATCTCCCCTTGATGAATTTTTGAGGCCTTATGCAAATTTTTAAGTCATCATTATCATATTCTTTCATCTGATTGTTTCAGAGGAACCATTCACTGAAAACCTTCTTGCTAGCTGCAATGTTCCCTATTTTTATATGGTTTTTATGCTTTATTCTCTGTGGACTGTTAATGTTTCCTCTATCTGGTGAAACCTTTGTAACTTTCCCTATTTACTTATTACTCTCTCTCCATCCATCTGTGCATTTCTTTCATTTTGTTCTCTAAATCTTTACTCCTTTCTCTTTCTCACTTTTATCACTCTTGTGATTGGACACACACACACACACACACACACATACACACACACATTGTGTTTCTTTTTGATAGAGCTCTTCTAATAAACTTCCTTAAATGTTTATGGCAGACTCCCTCACATAGCTAGAAAAGTGCTGAAAAGCAAGTATCATAACCAAGGTTTGTTTGCTTTTTGTAGTCTTAGTTATGCTAATAAATTTTCGTCTGTACCCTAGATCTTCTTTAAATTATAAGCCATCATTCTTTTGAACAAGTATGACTATCATTGAGAGCCTGTCTGCTCTTTTAGCCTCAACTTGATGCTATTAAATATGTGTGGAGGTTTGGAAGATGAACTATACCAAGAATCTTCCATAGAAGCTGCAAGGGTGGAGTTGTTAAGTGTGTTTTGACCACTCCAAAATCACTTTGTGTGTGTGTGTGTGTGTGTGTGTGTGTGTATTTAATTTACTTATTTAAATTAAAGTCAGTGAACATACAATCTAGTATTGGTTTCAGGAGTAGAACCCAGTAATTCATCCCTTAGTGAAGACCCCACTAAAAAGGAGAACTACAGGCCAATATCCCTGATGAGCCTGGATCCAGTCACATTTTTGAATGGCATTCTTGACCTTATTTACTTTATACTTGACTATACTTATTTACTACTAGTTTCCTCACAACTCTGGACTGATATTTAAAGATGTGTTTTTAAGCATAACAGTATAGCTTAGCAAACTAAGCTGAAATTTGTTCTGAAAATTCCATTTCTGGATTTTAGGGATACCTTACTAACCTTGGGCAAGTCACTTAGCTTCTGTGTATCAATTTCTAATCTGTAAGACAGAGTGATATCACTGACTTTCCCCATAGGCTTGCCATAAGAGAACAAAAAAGAAAGCAATCTACTGAAATGACAGTCAAACTTTCTAATGCTGAAGCAACAAACAGTGCTTAAAGCTTAAAGCCTGAAATCTCTGGTTTATTTCCTTAAGATCTCTGTCTAGTAAATATGGACATGTACCACAAAGAAACCAATAAAAGAAGCCACAACAGAAAGGCTTTTAAGTCTATAGTAGACTGGTGTTGGAACTGGAAATTGAACCCAGCCTGTTGCCTCATGGTCAAATAGTATTGCCATGTGAAACCTGTGAATTCCCAAAAGGTGTCCTTAAGTATGAAAAGGTTTCTGTCACCTTCCTCTTTTCCTTGATACATTTTATAGAAGCTTTTCTTATGTTAACCATTCCTGGCATGGGAAACACAACTTTGTTCACAGTTTCTGTCTAAAAATTGAGAATAATACTTTGGTATTGGAAGTTCTTATCAAGTAAGTTTTTCACTCAGCATGATGTTCATTTTTTTTGTTTGTTTTGAGAAAGAGACAGACACAGTGTGAGCAGGGGAGGGGCAGTGAGAGAGGGAGAGAGAGAATCCCAAGCAGGCTCCGCACTGTTAGCACAGAGCCCAATGTGGGGCTCGAACTAATGAATTGTGAAATTCATTAGATGAAACCAAGAGTCTGAAACCAAGAGTCTGATGCTTAACCGACTGAGCCACCCAGGCGCCCCTAATTCAAAGATAAATGGAGGCAATCACATGCTACTCATTTGGATACTAATACTATATTTGACATATATACCAGCAGCTGATATAGGCTCCCTTAGCCTTTTTGGGGGGAGAAATTAAAATGAAAATATATTTTCCAACTTCCTTCCACATCTAACCCATAATGCTAAAAGTTACAGTGGATAAAGAGTGAACAGTGCATGATTGCTGACGTTACACACTCCATTATAGGAATTTATACTGTAATTCTGAAACTAAATTCATCCTCATCTGCTGTAAAGGTACCAGAGTACCCTCAAAAAGTGGCCTATGGCATCAAATATTTTACAGTTCAGGGATTTGGGTGGTCACCAAGAAAAACTCCATGGCATTTGGATCTATTAAGATTGTAGATGTAAAAAATCATAAATGCTTTAAAAAGAAAAAGTCTCGATGTGAATACATAAAGGTATGATGGCATTTCCATTGTGTTTTGGGAGCAGCAACTCTGGAAATGTTTTGATTGGCTTTGTCTTAAAACCTACAAACACGATGAGGAAATGTTCTCAGTGCTAGTGGCCATAGTCCCCAGGAAATGCCCATTTGCACTAACCTTGACAAGACAGTTTTTTATAATGACAATATGGAGGAAAGAGCTTTCAGTCTTCATTTGGGCCACTGATTCTCATGGACTTCCAAAGTCACTGTGTTCTGAAGCAATATCTTCTTGATAAACTACTGTGGATACAGTATTCTACCTCTCATTTTTCTTGTCAGCCTCAAAGAGAAAGCGAGGCATTCTCTTTGAAGAAGCATTATCAACAGCATTAACATGAGAAATATATAGTCTCTTCCTTATGAAATTAATTTGGCATTATTTTTGAGGTGTGCAACATCTTGGCAACTGCTTTGGTTTAAAACTCTGTGATTTGGGAAAAGCACGTTTCAGAATGTTTAATTCAGCGATACAAAAGGCACTAATGAAATATGCATGTATGAATTTTATATCATATTAGTTCCCTCTTTCTAGAAATCTGAATAAAAGCCAAACATCTGGATTACGTTTGAAAAGCCTGAATTTCCAATTTTCAGAGAGATTCAATCTATTTTGACATTGCACACTTAGCCTTAACATTTACAGTGTGCTATTAACATTACTTGCAATTGTAAAAAAAAAAAAAAAGTCCAGATTTAAACAAACTTGGTGCCTCCTAATGCTAAAAATATATCTATCTTTGAAATGGCTGCCACTGCATAACCGTATACATCCATGTTTTAGACTTCATCAGCATTTCTATTATAAATACTTGCAATGAACAGGCCTATAATTCAGCTATAGAGATATGGGGGTAAGCTTTGATATAGAAATTCGCCTATGGTTGTATATTAAAACAACAGACAGCATTTCATGCGTCACTTCATTTGAGAAACTATTCATTGACTCTATGTTTTCCGAAGATCTCAAATATTCAAGGTACTCCGTGATTGGCCAAAATATAGTCCTCATCCTTTGAGAGTTTATTCTTTGAATATAAGACAAATAATAAGATTGCTGTTTTTTTAAAAATAGATCTGTGAGTATATTTTGGCAGCTAGATTAAAGGCAAGTACATATTTATGGTCCTAATTCAGGGAAGTAAGTATGGATATTAGTGCTTTATCTCATTTGATTATCATAGTTTATTTAAGACATAGGTGGTCAGCCAAGCTTTAAGTGTTAAGGTAAGGAGTTCTGTGTCTACACAAGAGAGTGAAGAAGACAGAAGGTGACCTTGTGTTTGAAGTTTGCATAATAGTAAGTCTTCAGCGGACTGTACTTTACTACATTCAAGTTTTGACTGGATGTCTAGCATATAGTAGTAGGTAAACCTCATTTTTCTGTTACATGGGGAAAACAGCCTTAAGTCAGAGATGTCCCTTTTCTCATCTTATTTTGCTTTATTAAAAAACCCATTAAATTATACAGTAGTACCCAACTAAGCAAAAATAAATGTATTTCAAGGCATTTGTTTAGGTTGGGAGATGGAAAGCAAAGAAATAATACTTTTACGTTGGAAACTTTTTAAAAGGAGAAAACTGAGTTTTGTTACATTAATTGCTGATCCTCGTGTTTTTTTTTTTTCCTTCCTACATTGCGTACTCTAACAGATATTACATAATTGCATAACTATTCTTACTATGTGCTGACATGACATTACGACAGCCCTGATATGGTGCATCATAATGAAACCGTAATTAGAACAGTCATGATGTATTATGGCAATGATCCACATCGTCACTGAAGTGCATTGGAATGCACAGAAAACCCATTGAGATGTGCAGATTTTCAACATAATATAGCACAACCATGAAGTTTCATAGCATGGAGGAGAAATTGCCATTATGCCCACACTGCTGGCAGCAAGGGTATATAACACGTTTCTTCAGTCTGTTAGAGAAAGCTCTGTATTGATGGAAGAAAATTTTTTAGAATGATATTTGTGAAGTTTTTGTCTTAAAAAAAAACTGCTGGAAAGACCTTGTTGAAATATGGACTTAACTGCATATATTCTAGAGAAGTTTCCTATAAAATATTTACATTTCATTTAATACCTCAAATTCAATGATTGAAATATTTTTCCTAAAGTAGGACAGATTGAAGATGAGCATTTGAGCATTTTCATTTAGTCTAATTTTTTCTTCTCATTTTCAGTGTCCTATCTTGAGCTTAGATTGTATAGCTTACATTTTATGTGGTTGTAGCTTTGCTCCCTTATTGTTCTCCTAAGTTTTCCTACATGACAATCTTATATGTGAATCTTGTTCAGTAAGTGATAACTTCTTAACTTGGTGTATTTTGGTCTTGGCATTCTTTCTATACATAATAATATGATTGTTATGGCTGATTTGGCAGATGTGAGCCCAAAGAAACTCAGCTTTTTAAAACAGAGAATTTTCAACTTTATTTTCTAGGCCAGTCCTCATTTAATGCCATATTATCTCATAAAATTTCCCAACCAGATAAACTGTTGGTCTCTGTCTGACTACCCATGTTAAGTGGAAACTCAGTCGCCCAAGCTTCATTCCTACTTACTCTTTAGCTTCTGACCTCATTCCTGATCTCTGAGATCAGATGAAAGAAATTAATATTTTCTATTGAAAGCCCTCTAAATTTTCCAAGTCTGTTAACATGTCCTTCCCTCTCTTCTGTCATCTTCAACTCTTCTTTACTCCTTGGCTGAATAGCTTCCTCTCCTTCAACAGCTTGCTCCTTGGAGAAGTGTTGAATATTCTCCCTTCCTTGAATGCTCTCCTTTGGACATTTTATACATTGTCTAAGTCCCTCTTGGAAATGGAACCTAACCAGAATCAGGATTACAGGTTTGGGCTTAGTAAATCACAGTCAAGCTGATCTGTTACTTTTCTTATTTATAACCCTGTGATTGTCTCAGTCCAGCTCCAAATCATATTTCCATTTTTTATATTTACCTTCCACTATCTGTTGACTCACTGAACCTAATGGCAATTGAAGCCCGCTAACTTCTATTGTGTATGCAGTTTTTGTATTTTTATTTATTTTATCAGGGTAAGATTATGAACTCAGGCCTGACATTGATCTTATCTCCAGTTAGATTTAATCTACTATGCCAGCATGTTGTTTTGCTTTTAGAGTACAACCATCATAAATAGAGAATGTGAAGAAGTTACCTACACATTCAGATCCAACTCAAAGATATAGTTACGACTGTAGGTGTTAAAAAGTTTTAATTCATCATATAAAAATTCACATAAGGAGATTTCACATAAAAATATCTTTCTATCTGCTCTCAAATACATATATCTGCCCATACGGAAGCCATATTGAAACCATATTTCCATATATGAACAATTGGCAGAGCTGACTAGTGGTTGCCCCTCTTAGAGGAAACTTGTGTTCTCCTAACCCCCACAATCCACACTACTTCTTCCTATTGCCCCTTCACCGGAATCAAATGTTAGTCATCATCACATTTTTGCATTGTTTTTCTTTTAGTAGAGAAAATAGTTCTCTTTTTCCAAGACACTAGCAGTAGTTAGAATATGAGAGAAAATGGGGCACCTGGGTGGCTTAATCGGTTAAGCAAGCGTCCGACTTTCGCTTAGGTCATGATCTCGCGGTTCGTGGGTTCGAGCCCCGCGTCGGGCTCTGTGCTGACTGCCGCTCAGAGCCTGGAGCCTGTTTCAGAGTCTGTGACTCCCTCTCTCTCTGACCCTTCCCTGCTCACGCTGTCTCTCTCTCTCTCTCTCTCTCTCCTAGAAAAAAAAAAATTAAAAAAAAATATGAAAGAAAATGACTGAGCTCAGCTCAACTTCTTCACTTTATATTAGTTTCCAGTTAGTAGGCTACTGGAGCTGGCCAGTACTGGCTCAGGAGAGCTATTTGTTAAATACTCAGGAACTTTGCCAGCAGTAGCCACTTTTTGTAGTTTGGAATCTGCCATGGTGCAAATATGCACACCAGGGAAATCAGCGAACACCGTAAATTGGGGTTTCCCCCACATCCTCAGAGAGCTCTCTATACCAGTATACCAGTACCAGTAGGTATTTGAATTTCTGATCTCTGAACTAATATATTTGTTATTCTTTATTGATCATTGAGATTAGTGTAATTGGGCAATCAAATCAACATTCCATACACATATTTTACTCATATGTGTCATTAATAAAAATATTGAATAAGATGACCCAAAAAGAGCCCTGTGGTATAACATATCTATTAAACAGTGATCTTTACATATGGTTGTTCAACAGGTTCTCAGAAAAACTCCTTGTACTTCTGTGCTTCTAAATGATTGCATCCTTCTGCTCCCTTTATGTTTATGAAAATCTAATAGAGGCACATACACCTGATACAGGAATTCACATCCTTGCTGTAGGGATTTAAGTCATTAGATTTTGGGTGTATGTTCTTAGCAATCTAATTATGTTTAAAATCTGGTTAGTAGAGTAGTAAATAACTGGTATTGCTACAAAATTGCATTGAGAAGGTAATAGGATTGAATTTCTACACAAGTTGACAGTCAATTAAAATTTCCATATATCCAATGAGTTAGCCAGTTCTTGGCTGGGAAGCTAGAACAAATGCCTTCCTCCTAAGCTGATCACTTCAAAACAGGCAAAATTTATAATACAGTCAAATCAAGACTCAATGCATCAACTAAAATGTGAGTTTGCCTTATCAAATAGAGATCAAAAACAAGAGGTAGACTAGAGAGCATCCACGATACTTCTTACTTAAATTCCTCTATTTTTATTGTCACTGGAGGAAAAATAACACATTAAAACCTCCTTACTGAATTACTGTCCTAAACGAATAGATCCATGGGGCTTGTTCAGCTAAAAACCACAACAGACTTTGTAATGCAGTGATGTAATCTTGGCTTTGTGTCATTTATATTCAACCTAAAAAAAACAATTTTCCTGAATAGACAGGCTGACAACAATATTGTTCAGTGTGGGTTTTTATTTGGATTCTTTCCAAATGGTTCACATGCCTTCACAGTAACACATCATGCTTGCTTACGTTTTTTGCCTGAATTCCAAAGTTTGCCCCTTTTACTAGCTTTCTATTTTTCTTTTAAGGTCTCAGTTATGTTTGTAAAACTAACCAGCTCCACCACAAAATTAGGATGTATCTTGCAGAGTGCATTCATTTTACTTTTTGCATATTTTTCCTGAGGTCATGTCAAGGTTAGTTTGAATTCCATCCTACATTAAGACTTCTTTCACAGCTATTTAGCTCGGCAGCCTACTCCCCGCTGGGGTCTGCCCCTTGGGCACGTCAAAGCTTCAGACCTGACAAATCACACACAGATGAAGCTGTACAGTTTTTTAAACAGTTTCATCAGTAACTTTTCTTTATCTTTATCACTATCCTCCTTCATATTGAGATTTTTTCCCCTCTGAATTACCATTTAAGGAATCTTAAATTCTATTCAAAACAGTTTGTTTTCCATCGGCATTGCAAACTGGCAATATCATTTATTTTCTAGTAAATCATACTAATAGCCTCCTAGTCACCAAGACTACAGACCAAAAGATCTATAGACTGTTTCTGACTAGTATAACTGTAATTCCATTGTTAAAATCTATTTGTAGCAGGAAGCTTAGTGTTAGATAGGTGCTACATTTACCAGAATCAGAAAAAAAAAAAAGCCAACCATAAAAACATGTGGAGTTTATGACGTATTACAGGTTGAGCCTGGAAATGTTTCTCAAATGGTTAGCAATGTGCTCTTATCAGTATTTTAGCAAATTGTGAAACTAATGGTGCAACTCAATTTCCTGTTTAATTGACAAAGTTAAAATGCTTGGTTGCTAATGAGTGTATTAGCAAACAATGTCCCCTCTACAGGCTTAAGTAGATCAGGATTTTTTTAAAGCAGCTTACAATCCTTATTTTTATATAACGAAAAAAATTGGCTGCCACAAAATTGCTAGATCAACTGAAGGAATGGTGTAATTATTGCTGTATAGTCACTTTGGCAATGTCAAATGGCCAGATTACAGTTTTCTAGTTCTCACACTAGAAAATAGTTATTTTCTTTTACAAACCATAGGCTTTTCATTACATTTTCATTCAGGACAAACAATACCTGAAAATCTTAACTGCAGACTAAGCAGAAAACTTAGAAGTGTGAAGAAAAAATAATATCTGAATGATTCTCTTCTCCTCAGTCCTCTTTTACAGTTAGCTCAGTATAAAAGTACCCAGCGAAGGGGTCTATAAAGGTTGCTTGATTGAAACTAATTAAAGACAGGTCTAAATAGAAAAAGAAAAGAAAAGGGGATCAAAGGAATTACATTAGGTGTCAGGACATTGTTTGGAGACATTTTATTTAGATTTTTGTAATTCTATTCCAGAAAAAAGCTAAATTCTAAAAATGCCCATTTTTGCCCTAATTCCATATTTGCGTTATTTTTGCAATAAGATACATGTCAACAGGCAAACATCTTGAAGAAATCATTTCGGCATTGGCGCATTAACACATTATGGTGAAAAGAGAGGCTTGTGCTTTTCACGCAGCGCATTTCAGTCTTCAATTAATGTGAAAGCACTACAATGCCTATGCAACTTCTCTTGCCTAGTGGTGCACCATTTATCATTGCAGTTTTACATTGACCTTGACACCCACTTCATTAGAATAAAGATTGTCTACCATTTAGGTTACATTGTTCCTCTGCACAGAGACCCCATGCAAATTTCTGTTCAGATAGAAGAGCTGCGAGGCTGTCAGAGGTCATCTGCATTAAATGATTGCAGCTATTTTCCAACTGCTTCTTTTCATTCTACTCAATTCAGGCTAGGAGGATCAATCAAGTCCTCTGCCTGAAACAGTGGGACTGCTGGGAATATAACTGTTTTTGGTAGTAGTGGATATGCCCTAAACAGTATTAAATATTTAATATAAACTCATTAAAGGCCATGCAAAGGCTTCAGAAAGATATCAGATTTATAGAGAAATGTAAGGGGCTAGAGAACCTTTAAAAGATAAATAGAAGAAGAATAATCAATTTTATAATTTTAGAGAGTAAGATTACAATAGTTCTTAAACTTAGTAAATCTTTTCTATGGAGACTTTTTTCTCACCCTTGACATGGGCAGGGAAGGGAGGAGACAGGCAGGCTCAGTGCACTTATGCAGTGTTTTACATGAAATCAGAATGAAAAGTTTTCAATTCTTGTTATTTTTACTTTTGTTCTATAACAATGAATGCCATTCTGGGTAATTATTTTTAAAGGCTTAGGTATTTGTTATGTAAAAGAAATGATTGGAGAAATAAGTTGCCAGGTTTTCCTACTTAAGTTTTCTGAGTGATATAATTGGAATTAAATTATTAATGGGAGATACTTTAAAAAAGATTGTTTTATGATCTTCTATTAGGGAATTTGCAATTCATTTTAATATTTGTAGTTTGATTTATATTAAAGATAATGCAATCTATGTCCAATTAACAATACATGGACAATGTAATGTGATTTCCAGATCATGCAAATGGAATAAGCTAGAAGAGGGGGTAAAACTCAATTCTTAACCTCAGATGTAATTTGCTGTGCGAGTTCTGGCAATTTTAAATGACATTGCACTTTTTAATTTTTCCAAAGGCTCAGCAGCAAATTTATCCCAATCAAGAAAGTCTATTATTAATTTACAAGGACAATTGTAGGAGTCTTTATAATTTCTCTGTGCAATTATTCGCCATAAATTGCTAATGGTAAAACACAAAGAGTTCGCAAGAAATAACGACTATTATTTGTCTTGGGCTCAAGTCGCCTTCTTCAGTCTTGAACATCTTCCCAAAGTGATGGTGGTACTGGCTCCATGTGAAATATCACATGCGTCATGAGATGCTGGAAACTGGTGTTCTGGAAAAGGGGGCAACACCAGAGCCGCTGCAAAGACGGCACTGGCCTCTAGCAGATTCCTGCACGCGGGGGCATGTACAGCTGAGCTGTGGACCCTGGACTTTCATATAAAAAGACTCTTTGTTCACCACTGAATGGCATTAGGCATGGACTTGCTGAGGGGCCACCATGAAGCCTCGCATGAGGAGGGCAAACACTAGCCAGAAAACACAATACGGGAGTCATAGACAGACATATCTCTGGATTTTTGTGCAAAAATGCATAGTTTCCACATATCGTTTTGCCAGTACTTTGGTGTTTTGGTGTGTTCCTAGCATATGCTTTCTTGTTACTAGACTAAAATACATTTCTCCCCCTTCACTGTGTTTTCTCTATCTGTTGTGTGTTTACAAGAAAGGAGATTATGCTGGATATACAGGTGTTTGTGGTATTACTTTGCACTGGGAAAGATACTCAAATTTGTTATTCTAATGACTAGATCATTTTCCTTGCTTTAACTCTTCCTAATATAAAGTCACATAAAGCCCAGTTAAAATATGGTACAGGATGTAAATACTCAAACCCTGAAGACACAGAATCAGACAGCCCGATTCTAATAATCAAGAAAATTCTTTGGTTTAATTCTTGTGTTTCTTGTAGCCAAAACTTCACTCTCTGCTCAGCAATGTCTGGTCTCTTTTCAGCATAACCAACAGAAGCACCATACAAAAGTCTTACAATGGATGTCTTAATCTCTCTGTGTGCTTTTAGAGCATTATTTTGAATTCCATCATGCTGCCTTTTTTCTTTCCTCTTCTGAAGTTTTATTACAACAGCAGAATTCCCAGGGAGCTTTGGGGGCAAGGTTCACATAATATAGCCCTGAAGTTTTGCTTAGGTGGAATCCATCCCCCAATCCTGGCCATCTTTTGATGATCTTTCTATTTCAAAAAGATTCACTGGGTAGAATCTTAAAGCATTAGCTATATGTAGTTTATTTTCTGTTTTTTTTTTTTTTTTTTTTTTTTTTATTTATTTTTTTTTTTTTTTTTTCAACCCTTTCATGATGCTTTCTTTCTCTGACCTCACCGTGACAAGGCATCTTGTTCTTTAACACTGAGGGAGGCAGAAAAATGCTGGAGTTTTCTCAATGTGTGCCTTCTATACCAGTTTCAAAATGGCTTATTCTTCTGGTTTCCATGGTGACAATTAACACTGTTTCAAGGCATTGTTCCAGTCTCCATTTGGGCAGAATTTTTGGTGTGATTTTTAACAACAACAAAAAAAAAGATTTTAGGAGGGAAAAGAACCTTTAGCATAACTGTCAAAAAAGTTATCTCAATCAAGTCTTTGTGCATTTCTAATTATATTTACTTCAGAAATCCCTGTTTTTACTGGCTTTGTTTTATAATTCAATGTTGTTAGCATTTGTGCTTTTAAAAAGGATGGGCCGAATGAGAATTTCTAAAAACTTCTTTAATTTTTAGTGACAACAGCAAGCTAGCATTGGTGGTGATTTGTAACTCTGTTTTTAAAGTTTTCTTTATATACCTTCTGTATACCTAGGAGTGGCATTTAGGATAGGAGTGGCCTGTGATTTTAATTTAGATCATTCACATATCTATTAGGAGGCTTCATTAGTCAAAATTGAATTGGCCAAGCAAATACACTTAATAATGTAAATATGCCCTTTCAATAGAGTATATTTTATTTTTGACTAGACAGAGAGGCCCACAGCAGGTGCTGTGGGGAAATTAAATACTGAATGCTTATTTACCTTAGCACTCAAGAAAAGCCATCTGACTTTAACTTCGTTAATCTCATTTTTGGCTATTGAAGAGTAGTCTCTATCATAATATCCCAGACTATAGGACACAATGGGGCAGCCTCTGCTCACTTACTGCTGTGGGTGAAATGAATATGAAGATTAAACTATCTTCACACCACAGGATAAAGTAGCCCTAGTTGATAGGACGACTGATAGAGCAGACCATTGGTTCTCTGTCTAATGTTTCTGAAAAGATGTTGGAGAGAGAAGAGCAAAATGTCTTCAGCATCAACAGAAACAACGCTTTGCATTATTATATATGTGTACAGCTTGCAGTCTGAAATCGTATCACATTCAACCTTCAGAGTGCCTCAAAAATTAAAATAAATATGTTTGCCTTAAATTAGTTGATATTCTAGTACCTTTCAGGCACACACCAACACACTTAACAATTGGCTGGATTTTCTTAGCTTTTATAGTTTGAAAGCATTGTCCATCAATCACATCTTTAATCAAGCTTTTTATACAGTAGGTTCCATGGGGACAAGACAAGGGAGCTTACATAAAGACAGGGTTTTTTTTTTAGTGTAATAACCTTTTATTAGCGGTTGCCGTGACTACTTGCACCACATTTCATAGAGAAAATTATTTTATTATGTCTAAAATTAAATTAATTGCTTTTTATATTTTTATTATTCCAAGACTATCATTTTTATGGGCTGAATCTAAACTGTTCTCTTTCTTGACTGATCCTCTATGTGGGAGCCATTAAAAGTTGGGGCAAAGAGAGGGGATGAGCTTGTCACAAGTGACAGTGATAACTGGTTGAGGCTGCTCCCAGGTGGCACAGCCGGAGGACTCCCTCTGTCAGTGCACTTGGCTTAAGCAAAAGATTTTAATAGGATTCTCTGCCTGCCTGAAATGCTGGTTCCCCCAATATTATGTCAAAGAAGTCTTACCAAATTAATTATGTAAATCTTTGTCGACAGCATCATCTTTAGATGGGAATCTGATAAAGCAGATTGCCCTCTCCTCAATCATCGCTCTGATAAATAAAACACTATCTAGGTTTCTGGAATACTTGTTGAGTGTTTTGTCCAGAAAGCTTGAGTAGCCAGTGTATTTTTTAAGTATTGGAGTAACATGACCCTGGTAATTGCTTGCCATTAGAAAATGCAATCAGAATCTCCCACCTATCAGAGGTCACATTCTGGAAGAGTTCTCAAACAACTCTTGATTTTTTTTGTTATGCATATTCATGTAATTTTGGATACTTTGACACCCTGATCAACATTCATTAATACTATGAAATGCTTTAAATCACCTCATTTAAAACATTTTGTTCTGTGATCCACAAATGACTAACATTTGGAGAAGTTTACATAATACAAATGATGTGCATGTTTAGCGTAAATGAAAGATTAAAATAAGAAACTAAAAGTATGCAAACATATGCATGTAAATGCTGAGGATCTATTACCCAAAACAAGGATTTCACACCTTCTTTTCCTTTAAGCTGCTTCCAATTGTATTTTCATTTGGGATCTTACACAGTATCATGTTTTCAAAGTAAATAACGTGCTTGGGCATGTTTTGAACTTGCTGATTTGATGCTTTGCCCAGACAGAAGCTTTTCTTATCAGATCTGTTAAGGTGCTCTGCTTAGCTCAGCTCAGTTAGAGCAATGGAGCAATACTACCAAAGACCTCAGTGCCCCCAACTTTTGTGGCTCGAAGAAAAAAAATTGGGGATTGTCATTATATTTTGTAAATGTGCTAAAGTTGTAAAATATGTGTAGTATTTTAACCAGAATCTAGTTTTCTACTCAGAGGTGTTTTGTGTACAGTACCTTTTAAAAGTACAGCCATAGTCATTTATAGCTATTCATAATACAAGACTTTCTAACTATGAAGTTATCCAAATAGAGTTATTTGAAGAGAATCACTATAGTAACTGCCATATTAAATGGCACTTAAATTATCTCTAGCAAAACATCTTTTAGCAGAGACTCACTTGGCAGTTTGTTATAATACAATGTAGATTGGGGGAGAGGAACTGTAATCAGTTGCGATGTTTGGGGACATTTTATGGTAATCAATAAAGAAGCATAGATTTGTAGCCATTCCAAAGCTCTGGTTTGCTTTTTTTCTCTATGTAGATACTCTTTCAAGACCACGCAGTTTTTAAGTAAAAGAAAGATGGGGGAAAAAGGGTTAAATGAGAACTCAGGAGACTTACAGAATAAGGAGGAAGTTTACACCATCTTTAAGGATCATCTAATTGTAACCAGAAGTCCTTTGTGGAGCAGACGTGAGAGATGAGCACCGCTCTGGAGCCAAGTGTTGACCAAAATTAGCTGTAACATTAAATTTTCCGAGGCCAGATATTTTCCTACTTGGAATACTTTAAATTAAAGATCAAATGTGTGTGTAAACTTTACTTTAATATGACATAAATCTTAGTCAACCAAATGGAATACCTTCGATGTTTATGTATGTCTGAGTAATATATATTTTAACTGTTTTCAGCAATATTCCTCAATGACTCAAGGTACTTAGGTTTAGTCTTCCCATAAATTTTACTGGAAACAAAACTTTTAATCCTCATGAACATTACTAACCCTGTGCTCAAAGATTTGCTAAGAACACCTGTCTCCCTAATGATAGCTCTCCTCTCTTCTTGTTTTAGCGATACAGTGTGGAAATGTCCATCAGGGACCTGAAAAAGACGGAGCTGCTTAGTAAGGTTGAAGCTTTGAAGAAAGGTGGCGTTTTACTACCAAATGATCTCCTTGAAAAAGTGGATTCAATTAATGAAAAATGGGAACTGCTTGGGGTATTTGCATTTTTATTACTGTTTGTAGGTTATGTGTACATTTTTTGTATAGTGAAGTACTCTATCTGTCTGATTTCTAATTTGAAGCACAAATATCTCTCTCTTTCAGTTCACTACCTACATTTCAAACAAGCTATTTATGCTATTATGAGGAAAAAACACTGCTTTTCCTTTTCTGTTGGATTTTTTTTTTTACTCCGAGCTTTTCTCCTCTCAGATTTTAATAATTTTGCTTCTTTAATACATAAAAAAGTAAGTAAAATATGCCATGTATTATGGGTATGCACCAAGTCAACTATAATACAGTATATCTGATATACACTGACTGTCATGCTTGAATGAATGTTAATAGAATTTACTCTGAAGGTACATGTTAGAGACATCCACTGTGTAACTATTTACTGTACCCTTCAGATGAAAAGGGGAGTTGTCACTACAGCTTTCAAGTGACACTAAAGCCACCAAAACAAAGATGCAAATCTGACCCAAATCTGAATTGCAGAATGAAATCAGCCTCTGTTTTGTGCCTCAATTTCCAGCTCACTTTTAACAAAAGCCAAAAAAAAAAAAAAAGTTTCATGTAATTCATTTCACGCAATGATGGGCTGGGTCTCAGCCAAAGACTGAGATGCAAGAATCTGGCAAAAAGGCAATATAGAGATTCTGTTACCCAGAGACCAGGATGGCACTGTGCGCGAGACAGTACTGTCCTTCTGTTGGAAGACAGCTGAGAGAGAGAGAGGTTAGGCTGTATTTTTTTCATCAACTTCTCTCCTAAATTGCCTTCACTTCAAATCAAGGGTAAGCTAAATTTGTCAATTACTTAAATAATTAATTATAACAGCAAAGTATGGGTGGTGTCAGTTATGGAGCATAATTTTGCATGCCTTCCATTTCTGCCTCTTTTTTTTAATTTTAAAGAAATAATACTCCAAAAATATTTTGAATTAAAAGCTCTCCGTGTACCTTGATGACTTGGAGGAATGCCAGTGTTCGGTTTATGCGATACTTAATCTAGGTGATTAAAAAAACTGCAAGTTTAAATCCTTGCTTTCTCATCTAAATTCACAATGCTCTACACTTACGCAAAGTAACTTAAAACCTGGAAAGTTTTTACTCTGACCTACTGTTACGTTACTTTTTAATAGTAATTAATGGCTTCCACCTTGTAATATGGTGATTTAAATTGGAACCTACTAAATTCTACAGAATTCATTGATCTCTTGCAGGAGAAATGTGGTCAGCATACGACATTTTTAAAGGGTTGTTTTACTAAATAGATGAGAACAGCAACTTTATGTGCTTGATAGAAAAAGCTGTAGTTTAATATGTCTTTTTATAATTTGATAAATAACTGAACACAACCTCTTTTGAAAATCGTTTGATGTCACATATATTGTTTCCTCAACAAAAATTTTAAATCAACATAATTATTAAATAAACACAATATTTAGCTATCCTTCATGAGTCAGATACCTGAAAAATTGTTGCCATTTTGACAAAAATACCATTTGAATACAATATGCAGAGTTTTGTCATGATTTAGGGGGAGAGAAGGGTGGAGGGAAGATTTTTAACAAAACCTGTGCTGCACTAACACCACCAGGCATACAGCTTTAATTGGCATGATTACATTTTAATTGGCATGAAAAAAATTTAAAGACAAGGATTTTAACTTCTAACAATAGTAAAATAGAGGGATATGGTTTTTAATATTACTTTCATCTAAGGTGAACAGTGTGGAATGGAAATACATTAGAATGAAATGTCAGTGGTGCGTACAGTTTAATCTGTGAAATTTTGTCCCCTGTGCTGCATATTACTCTGTCTCAATTGCATATTAAACAACCCTATCAAGGCAGGCATTGGCATCTGCTGTGCTGACACAAATTGTGAATTAAATGAAATTGATGTCCTCTGTCGTATATTTATGAAGACGGACCATTCTCTGAAGTATTCTGTTTATGAAGAATTTATGATTGCAAACTGTTCCAGAACAAAAAAGTGGCAATAAATTCTTTTTTGTGACCCTACCCTCCAAGGGCATTGATTTCACCTCCTGCTGCTACTTTTGTTACAGCATAAAAACAATAGCTAAATCTGGATTCCACTGAGGGTCTTCAAATTATCAATATTTGCACCATGAAAATACAAGGGTGTTGCCAAGAAAGGCTATTTTTCTGTTATGATCTCCTAAAGATACTATTTACAGAACACCACACAGCAAATGAATGTTTGTTGACTTAATTTTATTTATCTTTTAAGCTTATTTCTGTAGGTTTAATTCATCATTATAGATTAACTCCTACTGATTCTCCAGAGTGTTTTCCATCAAAAAAAAGAAAGAAAGAAAAAAAGCCCTCCCAACTGCACATTCATGCCATAGCGGTTAATCTAAGAAGGCTTCTAGCATAGTGGATTGGGACTTATTTTGACACACTTATAAGAAAATCTAGCATCCAGAAACGCAAAGTGGTTAAGAACTGTGGGGTTGAACAATTTCCAAGTCAGGTAAAATTCACTAACAGCACCAAGGAGGCTACCCCTTCTGAACAGCCCTCAGTCATATATGGTTTGGGGAATTGTACGTTATGAAACAAAACAAAACAAAAGGGATTTATTTCTCCATGCATAATCTGCTCTTGCCCTCTTTAGTATATTGATGAAACTCAGACTTCTATCTCCTGAAAATGTTATGCAGAGACTATTTTACTGTAAACTCCTGTCATGAGAATTCAAATGAATTTTCATCAGTGACCATGGTGAACGTTTACTTCTTGTTAAAGGAAATGATAGGTGAATGAGGTCTTCTTAAGCCTCTAGTGGTGGTCAGAACAACACACATGGCTCAAGAATTTGAAAATCCTAAATGGAACAATGAGCTAATCTGAACTGAATGTCAGTTGTGAGGTAGCAGGTGTAGCCGAACACCTTCCAGGTGGCCCTCGTTGCCAGCCAAACTGTGATACGTTTTTTGGTACCTGAGCTAATCGATTTTTTTTGTTTTTGTTTTTGTTTTTGTTCTTGGTGTGTTTTTTTGTTTTTGTTTTTGTTTTTAATCCGATGCATTAGAAAACCCTAGGACAGAAGATACAGGACACAATGGCAGGGCACAGTGGGTCTGGTCCACGTGACCTGCTCTCTCCTGAAAGCGGAAGCCTGGTAAGGCAGCTGGAGGTCAGGATCAAAGAACTGAAAGGGTGGCTAAGAGATACAGAGCTTTTCATCTTCAATTCCTGTCTGAGACAAGAAAAGGAAGGAACAATGAATGCTGAGAAACAACTGCAATACTTTAAGGTAATAAAAAAACAATCAAAGTTGATAAAAAGCTTTCTTTATGATAGGGATGAAATATTTATCAAGTACATAAAGTATTATACCCATGTATCTATGTATCACTGTGCACTTAAATGTTTCCTTGAATTTATAGACACCCTCCACATTTCTTGCACGCCAATGTCTGTGTGTGTATAAAGATGAACATTAAGCATATCAAATACACATTGTATGGGGGGATCTCTGCTGCTTGTGTGTTTTGTGCAGTGCCTGTGGAGGGAGGGCTTTGATAAATTAAAAGCAGACCAGCAAACACTAAAGATTCCTGAGGACTTTGAAAGGCGGACCTAAATGTTCCATAAATAATGTAGCTAAAAATACTTCCATGAATTGATATGATAAAAGCACATGATTTAATTGAAGACCATTAATGCTAACAAAAGGAAAAATAATTTTTACATGTGAGAGAATCAACTATTTATGGAGGAAAGAAATAAAGTAAGAGGTTCCTACATTACAGGCATATTCCATCATAGAAAAATGCCAACCTTAGCAACTGTGTGCGTGTTCACTGGACGTCCACAAAGAAGCCTCTACCTCATTTGTGTCCATGGTTTATGCACTAACTATTCAAAAGCAGTTTAAAATTCAAATATTTTCTTGTATGGTCTATACCCTTTGAATCCTCCTATAAAGGCAGTGATTATTTAGGCTCTGGCTATTATTAGTCTTAGGCTTTGGGGTTAGTTATGAATTTGGTGGCAAGAAACCTTCTGGCATGAATGGTCTCAAGGAGGAGAAACAGGAAAACCAAGAAGGAAAGAACTTCTTAGGACCAAGCAATTGTTCCTTTTTCAAAGTCTTCTAGGACCAGGTTTTATCACTCTCCAGCCCCTACCCCCCACTGCCATCGCCTCACAGCCCTGCAACCCTCCTACTGTCTATCTGAGAATTTGGTCACATAGTGGCTCCTTTTCCATCTGCCACATAAGCAGTCTCAAGTTGCCCGCTTTCATAGCCTTAGAGGAGGAGCCATCAAAGGCAGGGCCACAATACTTCCCAGTAGACTATCTGCAATATACACCTACAAATTGCTTTGCTTGAAAACCTTCTCTTCTGCCACTGAATTGACAAAACCAAACTGGAAATTAAATGAAAGCCTCTTTCAAAGGCAAATGGGTTTTACTCTCTAAAATCTAATGTCCAGAAGATTTGTTTTTCATCTGTACTTGTCTTGCCCTAAACCCCAGTGCAGGGAGATGGAGTCTTCTAGTATTTCCCTCTATTATTTGAACTTAACGGGCACCTTATAAAACATGCTGGTCATTAGTAGGCTAGATGTTGTGAAACATATTTTTTCTCTATAGTGTCTATGTCACAGCATTAATGAACCAGTTAATGACTCCAGCCAGCTGTGTGACCTTGGTCATGTTGCTTATATTATCCCTTGGTGCCTCAATTTCTTCATCTATAATATGGGATGCTGATAGTATTTATCTCAATAGTTATGTGTTTACATACATAAATTATTATTTCTACTTTTTTGTAATGGTGCATTTAGGGCTAGAAATATCTTAACATTATAAACCCAACAATGTTATATAATAATTGTAAATAATAACAGGAAGCTTGTTATTATAATTATTTGTATACCTACACCATATCTTATAGACAGATTTTTATAAACAACTCTCCCCCACTCTTGTTGTTATTATTATAAATGTAAGTGAGCTATTCTGCATTAATTTTGCTGATCTTTCCAAAAGACATTAGCTTTATGTTTTAGCTTTGTATAGTGTCATCAACATGATTTTCAGCTATTCTAGTAACAAATTTAAGAGAGTTTAAGAAACAAAAGAGAAACTGTGAGAGAGAAAAATCTTTAAACTTCCAGATCATTAGATGATTCCTAGGTGTCCTAGTCATTCACTAATACTTTCTAGCCTCTAGGGAAATATTCACTACATCTGATTCATTATTACCATGTGCATTTTAGTGCCTGAAAATAATCCTAGGATTTTTATTTCAAAAGTACCAGAGACTGTCACATGCTCTTTGCTATTTTCTTTCTTTCCTTCAAAGATAGTTTTTCTTAGAACATTTTTATGTTTTCAGTGTCACTAGTCATCAAACTAATTGCTTTTGTACCCCATTCTTTTATGTTTAGCTGTTTTTAAAATAGGCATGG